>NC_134815.1:2605000-2845000 GCF_046742065.1 Oratosquilla oratoria | reverse complement strand
CTGATTGATGCTTGCGAGGTCCCAAATTCGTCACTGCTGCATTTTACCTGTGGCTAAATATCATAGGGTAATTGCCACCTTCGTCTCAGGACTCAGTGGT
This sequence comes from Oratosquilla oratoria, assembly GCF_046742065.1. Lineage (NCBI taxonomy): Eukaryota > Metazoa > Arthropoda > Malacostraca > Stomatopoda > Squillidae > Oratosquilla > Oratosquilla oratoria. The sequence goes on along the minus strand of NC_134815.1, from coordinate 2,844,900 downwards.
CGATTCCGTTCTGTTCGGGATTGAAGTTTGTCCCTCACTAAATCAGCCATTTTTATTATACCAGCACGGTTCATTCTGAAGCGTTTGATGAGTTCGTCGTCATTGTACTCGTTAAATATGTCCCGTCGCTGTCGATAAACTCGCAGTCATCTTTTTAGTTGTTGTTGCTCCGCCATCTTCTCTACTAACAGGAACTTGTTAAGAGCTTAATAGTCCTCCTCAGCACTTTTATCTTAACAGTACTTTTAAGGCCCTAACAAGTTTTCTGTATCACTGTTAGTGCTTAACAGCTAAATGTTAGCCTTAACAGGAATTTGTTACCCTTAACAGCTATTTGTTAGTGCTAACAAGTTTTGTGTATACGGCCCCAGATGCGCAAAATTGCGTTGTTGAGAATAAAAAAATGAAGGGCGTAGGGTATTTTGCATTCGCGCACTGACTGTGCCATGAAGGGGTTGGGGAGACGGCATAGCTATAATATATATATATATATATATATATATATATATATATATATATTATATATATATATATATATATATATATATATATACTATATATATAGTAGGGCCAAGGCCCGGGCGTTGTGTAATGGAAATTGACGAAACTGACCTGCACAACACATGTCATGGTCGACAGTGCATACATAACCGTCTTCTCAATTTCGGGACCTACACTTTTCATTCACACACACACGATCTTTGAAACGGTGTACAGTTTGATACAAGTGTTTATTTGGAGTCCCGCCATTTCAATTTTCCTGAGCCAGGAGGGTGATTTTATACATAAATTTAAAAAAAACATTAGGATATAAGCATCGGATAAAGGCATCCATAGTGTATGTTCATAAAGTGGTATAATAGGTAATTGCAAAAAGTAATAGGTGTCTTGAAGTCATAGACATAAAAAATCATAAAAGGGGTGGACATTTCATGGTATTAATTTTTTCTTCTTTCGTTTGGGGACGTTAACTTTTTTTTTTTATTATTATTAATATTACCTAGACTGTTGCTGCTGCTGTCGCCAGCCAGTTCTCTCCGTTGATTTCTTAAGGGCCCCATTCACGACAACGATTTTCAACCCCAACCCAGATTTCGAACATGGTCGGGGTTGGAGTTGTGGTTGGCGGCTTCGCCACTCACTGCAACAACCAATTGTCCAATTTTTCGCAGTTGATCCGCAGTTCTATTGTGATAAGATGTCTGATCTCGACTCTGACGATCTTTTTAATATTGCTGGGTTTTTTTAGAGGCAGACAGAAAGCGCAAAAAAAAGTCAAAGTGGTGTAAGTCTTGGCTTCAAAAAAGAAACAAGCTATCCATAATCAATTATTAGAGGAACTGAGACTAGAGCCTAAAGACTATATGAACTATTTAAGAATGGATGAATCCACATTTCTAGAACTTCTGTCCTTGGTAACACCAATCATAAAAAAACAGGATACGATGATGAGGAAGGCTATTACACCTCATGAACGTCTCGTATGTACATTACGATTCCTAGCAAGAGGGAGGTCATATGAAGACCTCAAATTTTCCTCACTCATATCGCCCCAAGCACTAGGAAGAATAATTCCTGAGACCTGTGATGCAATTTATAAGGTTCTTTTAACTTTCCATAGGCATGGATGTTGACAGTATATCTCAATAATCTCTCTTACGAAATCTTTACTGTACGCTTCCATTTTTTTTTAGTTAGGCAGCACAACTATAGCTACAAATGCACGGTACGAAATTTTGGGCACAAGTGATAGATTTGGTTGTCTGCACCCATCCACCACTCCAACCCCAACACAGACATAAAGCTCCGCCCACAAAATATCAGGAAAATCTGAACGACTCCAACCCCAACCACGACCTGCAAATCGGGGTTGCGATGTAGGTTGTTGGAGCCCATCCACGAGAAAATTTGGTCTGGGTTGGGGTTGGAAATCTGGGTTGGGGTTGAAAATCGTTGTCGTGAATGGGGCCCTTTATGTCTGACCAATTCTGAAACTATTTAAATTTTTCGGCATTTGCCACTTTCACACAGTTATATATCTAATACTAATACAATTATGAAACTAGATAGTCGGAAAAAACAGAAGGTATTATATCCAGAAAGCATTGCAACAAAATAATTTTACTGAACTGAAAGCTTAAAGATGAAGAATTGTTTTATTATCGAGAAACTTCAGAGACGGAGTGATGAAGGTAGTCTTAAAGAAGATAAATGAGTAGTTCGAAGAGTATAAATGTATGCCGCATGTATGAGCTTGGGAAAGTGGCATGAGAGTGGTTGCATGAAATTGAATAGATCGCTTCCGAATGTTGTTCTGACGCGTGTATGAGGGATGCGTGGGATGAGGCTGAGGGAATGTATGATGTTTCCATGTATGTTCAGTATTAAAACGACTGCAGTGGTGAGTCGCTTACTCTAAGTGGCCCTATGCGTTTGGACTGTTGGGGCAGGTAACAATCACTGATGGAAATCGGAGAAGAGTACAGGATTCGAACCCACAACCAACACGCTTCCGATCACGCCACCAGCGCAAATAAACCAGGGATCTTGTGCGTGAAAGGCGCACGTGGTGTCCAGAAAGCCCCAAATCACTACCTGTTTTCGACCACCTTCGACCGAAAATTAAGATACGGGCGGTGACAAAACCTATGCAAGGAATTGAAATGGAAAAAGTTAATGTGGTTGATAAGATGAAAATCTGTGTACTGGGGACTATTCAGTGTTTGCTGTAATAGTGTATATATATATATATATATATATATATATATATGTATGTATGTATATATATATATATATCAGACAATCTCCTTGACAGTAGCGCACGGGATTCGAATAGTTACGTTGGCGACAAGCGTGAAGGGATTCGTTCCGGTCCTTACTACTCCCACTGGGTGCGGTGGCCATGGAGTGAAAATGGGTGGTTAATGGGTGTAGTGAGCGCCCTCCCCAATCTCGATAGTCAGGTTGACTATGACTTCTCGTAATTTAATACCGTCTAGTGGTCGAACGGTCTTAGGCGAGTGTATCTTGGAAGTTTACTTCCAGATGCAGTGGTTTCGAATCCCGTATGTTACTACCAAGGTGATTGTCTGATTGATGTCGCTGTTCACTAGCGGATTTCACAAATATATATATATATATATATATATATATATATATATATATATATATATATATATTTATTACCTATCTTGTTACCGACTAACAGCGACTTCCAAAAACTATCTGCAACTGGCCAGCGACCACCTGGTCACCGGTGGTCGGAAACAGGTCGTAAACTTGGTGTGACTGGGCCCTTACACAACTGAATACAAAAATTGAAATCTAAATTAAAACAGTAGAGAACGATATTTGTCAATTAGCAAAGTTCGGGAACAAATGCCCTACTTTTATGGTGTAGTGCTGACGGGAGAGTACAGAAATATTTGAGATGTGAAAGAAGAAAAGTGACAGTGAAAGGCATAGCAAATCAATGAAGATGGGAAGGACTTCTAAAAACGAAATTTAAAGAAAACTTGATGATATGAGGCAACAACTTATCAGATATTTACGACTGAGAGAGGAAGCGGATGGAGTAATGGGACGGGAAATGGAGCTCTCAACTGACAGATACAAAACATACGCGAACATGACAAAGCTGGAGGAGGATTGAAAAATGTCAAATGAAACGGAGTTGGACATTGTGGAGCATATGGAAGACGCCGCGCTTTTAATTAGTAGGAAATGGTAGACACTGGGAATAGATTATTGGGACAAATATTTGGTGGTGGAAATGGAAACTGTCAGAAGAGTGTCTGTGGTGTCAGGGGTACGATGACAGAGTCAAACAAGAAAAAGACGAAGGTGTTTGTACGGAGAAAAAAATACCATCGCCGTACTAAGAAGGTATAGGTATTCGGAAGGTATCGAAGGAAGGTAAAAAAAAAAAGTACATATATATATATAGGGCGATAGGAAGGAATGGAAGCTAGCTAACGTTACTCCCATATTCAAAAAAGGTGACAAAAAGAAGCCAAATAACTATAGGCCTATAAGTTTGACTTCAATCGTAGGAAAAATAATGGAAACTATCATCAGAGATGCTATCGAACATCATTTAGAAAGTAACCGTTTGATAAATGATAGCCAGCATGGATTCAGACGGAAACGTTCTTGCGTGACTAACTTACTCGAATTCTACAACACAGTTATCTCGAATTATGACAAAAGAAACAATATAGATTTAATATATCTAGACTTTGCAAAAGCTTTTGATACCGTCCCACACGAAAGACTACTTACTAAATTAGCTTTACACGGAATAAGTGGTAGCCTATTAAGTTGGACTAGTAATTGGTTGAATGGTCGAAAACAGAGAGTTGTTTTAAATGGAAAAACTTCTAGATGGAAAAATGTTACAAGTGGAGTTCCTCAGGGTTCCGTTCTTGGGCCACTTCTATTTATAGTATATATAAATGATATAGACCATGGACTAAAATCTACTGTTTCCAAATTTGCTGATGATACAAAACTGTGCGGAGTGGCAAATGATCACTCAAACCAATTAGATATTCAAGAAGATTTAGATCAATTACAGCAATGGTCTGAAAAGTGGCCAATGAAATTTAACACAAGTAAATGCAAGGTAATGCACATAGGTAAAAATAACAGTAAGTACGATTACAAGTTATTTAGAAATTCGTTAACAAAAGTGGATAGTGAAAAAGATCTCGGCGTAATTATCAGTAACGACCTCAAATCATCCAAGCAGTGTATTTCAGCCTCTGAGAAAGCAAATAAGATTCTGGGACTGATTGCGCGATCTTTTGATTTCAAAAGTCCATCACTCATTAACAAGCTATATAAATCGTTAGTTCGTCCACATTTGGAATATGCTGTTTCTGTATGGTCACCGAATCTCATTAAAGACATTGACAGACTGGAAAAAGTACAACGGCGAGCCACAAAACTGATTCCAAATATCAAAAATAAATCATACGAAAATCGACTAAAACACATGAATCTGTTTTCCCTAAAAAAGCGTAGACTCAGAGGTGACTTGATACAGGTCTTTAAGATTTTAAAGGGAATTGACAACATCAAAAGTGACCAAATTTTCACATTGAATGAGAATCAGACAAGAAACAATGGTCTCAAACTCTCCGGAAATAGATTCAATTTGGAAGTAGGTAGAAACAACTTTGCCAACCGTGTAGTTAATGAATGGAATAAACTTCCTGCACAGGTAGTGCAATGTAGTTCAGTTCGAAGCTTTAAGAATCATTTAGATAAATACCTAAGTAAGATGCTGTAATGATTATAATTTATCTTATATTATTTGTTTTTGTTTTGTTATCATTTGTCTGTCTGATTTTCATTTATCATTAGTTATATGTCAATTTATTATTATTTACTATTTACCTGTTTGTTTATTATTTAACTATATCTATGCATTTATTTATGTATTTTATTTGTTATTTACATTATTATAGTTTTTATTTATTATTTTATTATTAATGTGTTTTTTTTGCATCCGACCTAGCTATGGATCAAAAGGTCTCCTGTCGATATGCTCCGCCTTTGTAATCCTTTGAATGGAAGATGAACATTGAAACGAAACTGAATAAAGAAGATAATAAAAATGGCTGGTGCATGATGCATGGAACCGGAGTACGTCGTCTCCCAATCCCTTCATTGTACGGTGAGTACAAGAATAGGTCGGGGGATGAAACAAAAGGAATAAATCACTGTTGAATGGGCACTATGTTTATACGGTGGTCGAGGAAGATGATTTTATCTTTAAACAATCTTTTAGATTAGAAACTAGATAACTCACTAGCGGTCGAAAGGTTTGTGGTTCCCGTCGGTGATGTGTTTTTTTCCGTCCTCTCGAAAGAAATCCCTTCATTATCGCTGTGGCTGTGAAGATAAAACCATTTTCCTTGGGGAGACTGTTGGGGGGAGTGGGAGGTTGGAACCAATTTCCCGTCATGTCGATGGTCTTCCCCATGCTCAATGAAAAACAAAAACAAGTCTCCTAATGCTTATGAAAACAAGATAAGAGGGTTTGTGTTTTAGGTCTAGTTGTTTGGCTTTTTGCGTTAATGACAGGCCTACCAATATCATTTGTAATATCATGATATGCCTTTCATTATACAATGGCTCCAGGACCTCCAGATGACACCAGGAGGTGAACACACGAAATAGGTCCTGGTAATAAGGTTTTATATGTGATAACTATGTTTGCACTTCGTCTGGCTCATATAATGTCACACGCAGACAACACAAACGTGTGTCAACTACCTCTCAATTGAATGCATATTCTGTCCTGACACTAAAATTTTCTTTACGGTGGAAAATGACCACACGATTTTCTCGGAGGTCCCCCCGTCGTGATGGAAAATGTCTACGATACATTGAACCAAATTAAAGATAATTAACCAGTGAATTAACTAATATTGGTGCTGAGCCAAGCCTAACTGCGTAGTCAGGTGGGTGAGTCACAATAGGCCTGATGCGATTGCCAATATTGTGGTTTTCTGGTTAAAAGAAATCATGCGATAATCATTATTTGTTGCGAGTGATAAACAGAAACAGGATTGATGTTATGCATTGAAAAACAGATCAATCTTCGCAATAAAATATCGTGTGGAATATTTTATTTCTCACAAAACAGTAAAATTAAGTAGATAATGTTGAAAAGAGTTGTTTAGATGCAAAGGTTTTAACGCCATTATACATACATATACCAAGGCCTTTTCCCCCTTTCAAGGGAGGTAGCCAAAAAGGGAAAGGCATAAAAACACTCCCACCCATTTCATCCCTAAATACACTCCACACCCCTCCCACCCTCCCTCTCATCTGAGCACCTCCTGGATGACGGGTCATCCCTGCACCTTGCCCACCGCCCTGGGTCAGAAGCAGTGTTGCAAGACACAGCACATCCACAGCAAGGCCGCTTCATTTAATCGGCGACCCCCCCTCTCCGTCCCCCCTTGTATATAAGGAGAGGACGGGGAGAAATCCCTTCGGGCTGCGTCAAAAATTTGCTCACACATACTACATCTCCCCCCACCCCCCCGCCCATTCCTCCTCATGCAATCACATCATCCATATACAACCATTCTCCACTCACCTCTGTCTTCCGTCCTCTCCCTTCCTTCCTCAACAGACATTCCCCTCTTCCCCAAAGCCCCCTTCACCCCATCCATCCACCTCATCCTAGGACGTCCCCTCATGTTCACTCTCTCCACATCTGCCTTCCACACCTCTTTTACTAGTCTTTCTTCACTCATTCTTTCCATGTGTCCAAACCATCCTAATATTCTTTCATCAACCCTATCTCCCAGCTCCTTTTTCACCCCCGTTCTCCTCCTCACCTCCTCATTTCTCACTCTATCCAGCCTAGTAACCCCCATCATACTTCTCAGACACCTCATCTCAAACACATTCAAACTCCTTCTCTCTTCTTCTCTTATGTTCCACGTTTCTGCCCCATACAGTGCTGTTGGCACAATCACTCCTTCATACAGTCTCCTCTTCGCATCCATTCCCAAAAGTCTATTCCTCATTACACTCTTTAATCCACCAAGGCATTTACTCGCTTCTCTCAATCTACATTCTACCTCCACCTTCACTCCACCTTTTCCTGTTACACTTGCACCCAAGTATCTAAAACTATCCACTTCCTCCAGTCGCTCTCCCTTAATGTTCACTTCCAGTCTACTGCCACTTTCACCCCTTGTACATCTCATCACTTTACTTTTACCCACATTTATCTTTAGCTTTCTTCTATCACATACTCTCCCAAACTCTGCCACCAGCTTCCTCAATCCCTCCTCCGATCCTGCCACAAGCGCAGTGTCGTCCGCAAACAACAGCTGGCTCACCTCCCACTTTTCTCCATTTTCTTTAACCATCTCCAATCCCTGACCCACTACCCTTGCATTCACCTCTCGCACTACCCCATCCATGTATAAGTTGAACAGCCAGGGCGACATAACGCATCCTTGACGAAGTCCCACCTTTACCTCAAACCACTCACTCTCTCCATTTCCAATCCTGACACAAGCTCTACTATTCTCATAAAAACTCTTGACAGCTCCCAAAAGCTTTCCTCCTATCCCATAAATCTGCATAACCTCCCACAGTGCCTCTCTGTCTACCCTATCATAAGCCTTTTCCAGATCCATAAAAGCCCAAAAAACATCCTTCCCCTTTCCTATAGCTTTCTCACATATCTGTCTTACCACAAAGATCTGATCTACACAACCTCTACCTGTCCTAAATCCACACTGTTCCTCACCAATTACTCCTTCTGTTCCTCTCCTAATCCTCTCAATCAAGATCCTCCCATAAGCCTTCCCAACTACACTTAACAAGCTAATCCCTCTGAAACTACTACATTCACACTTGTCCCCTTTTCCCTTGTAAAGAGGAACTATACAGGCACTCCTCCAGTCCTCCGGTACTCTACCCTCTCTCCAGCAAACATTAAATAACCTCACCAACCAGTCCACCATCACTTGTACCTCCCTTTTTCAGACATTCTGCATGGCATCCATCCAGACCAGGTGCCTTACCTGCTTTCATCATCTTAACAACTGCCTTCACCTCATCCTTCCTTATTTCTCCTCCATTCTCCTCACTCATCACTCTCATTTTCTTCGCACTTCCCACTGCAGCTATCTTTCCTTCCCTATCCTCCTTCACATTTAGCAACTCCCTAAAATATTCTGCCCATCTTCCCCTTACTGCCTTCTCTTCCATTTTAATCTCTCCATCTGCACCTTTTACCTTTTCTTCCCTACTTGATTCGCCTCCTCTTCCTCTCTTAATTTCTTTCCAAAACATCTTTTTATTACTTTCAAAATTTTCTGTCATACTCTTACCCCATTTCACATCTGCTCTCCTCTTTGCAACCTTTACCTTTTGCTTTACTTCTCTTTTCTTTTCTTTGTACCTCTCATATGACTCCCTCGTCCTCTTTTGTAACCAATCTGTGAATGCTCGCTTCTTCTCTTCTACAACCTTCTTTGTTTCCTCATCCCACCATTCACTACCCTTTCTTCTAACGCCATCATAGAAAACGATAATCGTTCGTTGCCTAGGTTATTTAGTTAGAGGGCAGGATAGATAAGTTGGGGGAGTGGGAGGGAGGGGGAATTGAGGGTTTAGTGGAAGGGAAGAATGAAATGGAAGGAAGTATGAGTTATGACAGATGTGGGGCAGACCCACTTGATATACGCTATATTATATTATATCATATCATTATTGTCATAGCGTATCTCCATTATTTATCTATTTCTTATTCTTGTATTTTATTATTAGCTTCGGTTCGCGGGGAGGTAAGACAATCTTCAAGTGTGGAAATCCAGTACAATAGGCATATTCACACTAAAGTACTGGTTTTACTGTCTATTGTATATCCTGATGAAAATAATATAGTTTGTGGTTCACGCAATATTTCGCAATCGATTTTGGTTGTGTTAAGGTGTTGTGTATTTTGTCATTTTAGTCAGGTTTCAACTCAATAATATATATATATATATATATATATATATATATATATATATATATATATATATATATATATATATATTGTTCACCAATTCTTTTCACATGGCCGTACACTGGCTCCACATTTGATTACCTTTTGCTTTTCTCATATCTTACCCTGTCTAATTTCGTCACTCCAAGTATTAATCGGACTTTTTTCATTTCTGCAGCTTGAATTTGAGATTCAGAACCTTCAATCCATAACGTACTATTAGTCTCATTATAGTATGTTTCCATCTTTCATCAGTGGGTACAGTGTACAAAATTCAACACACACACACACACACACACACACACACACACACACACACACACACACACACACACACACACACACACACACACACACACACACACACAAATGATACAAGGGACGGATGGGCAAATTGTGCTTTTCCAGATATACAAAAACATTTTATAAAGTACCACACAAAAATATTTTAAGGAAATTTTAATCAATAGGTGGTATCTAATGAAAATTGTTGGAATGTATGAAAGATTTCTTGACTGTGAGAAAAATGAGGGTAGTAATTAGACAAATACTCGAACTGGGAAGTAATGACAAGTGGAGTACTTTACCACAAGGTTCGGTATTGGCTCCGATTATGTTTGCCATACATATGAATGACATTGATGAAGGTGTGGAATGTTATATAAACTTTTTTGCAGATTATACAAAACTATTAAAGAAAGTAGGTACAGAGGAAGATTGTGAATCACTACAAAGAGACTTGGATAAAGTCTGGGAATGGAGTCAAAAGTGGGAAGTGAACTTTAATATCAAGAAATGTAGTATAATGGAGTTTTGAAAAAGTAAAAATAGAATATCGGGGCAGTACAAAATTGGTACAGAGGAAAAAAAGTAAGCTCGGAAAGGGACGTAGGAGTAATTATCAGCAAAGACATGTCGCCAGACAAGCATATCAACAAAATAGTCGGAGAAACCTTCAATTTACTAAGGTCAATGAAATTGGCTTTTGATTACTTGGATGAGGAAATGGAAAGAAAATATTAGTTACACTGATAAGTATGCTGCGGAGGCTTCCCCTGGCAAATGACATTACATCACTGCCTGAGTTCCAGGTAACCTCTCCCAGGTGCCCAATGACCTCCCCCAGTAAAGAGCAAGTACAGAAATTTCAGTATATAAAGTAACATAATTAAATGTATCTACGCTTTCACCCGATCGTTCCTCTCCAATCGCTCCATCTCGGTGAGATGGAAGGGAACCCTCAGCCAACAGGCCCCCGTCGACATGGGAGTCCTCCAAGGCTCTGTCGTGGCCCCCTACTCTTCACACTACTGCTGGCGGATGTCGGAAAAGGCGTGCGCAGCGACACGGTCATCACTGCCTATGCCGACGATGTAGCACTATGGCGCAAGTCCAGGCACAGGCGTCCCAAGCGGGTCTCTGCACAACACAAAGCGGAACTTCGGGTATTCCAAAGCCAAATAGAGCTGGTGGTGGCACAACTCACGAGCCTGGAATTCTCACTCTCCTCGACCACAACGGTGTACATGCCTGTACATCAAGTTGGCTACAATAGGGGAGAGTATCCCAACTGGAACCACATCACAGTCTGTGGTTCACCTGTGAAGCCCACGGCCTCAGCTCGATACCTGGGAGTCATTTTCCAGAGAGACGGACGGTGGACCAAGCACATCCAACAGGTCTCCCGAAACGCTAGACGAGCACTCAACCTGGTTCGGGCTATCCGACACGAGTCCTGCAGTAAGCACCGTGCCACCCTTATTCCCATAGTCGAGAGTCTTGTGCGCTATCGGCTCCTCTTTGGCGCCCCTGCCCTCCACGACCTACCGCCAGAGACCCTACGCAACATGACCCGGATCGTGTGCCAAGCACTCCGCCTAGCGCTCGGTCTACCGACATCAGTCTCGCAGGAACAAGTATACAGCGAAGCTGGGATCCTTCCTCTTCGACATCGTCTCAAGCGGGACGCCTGCAGATACCTTTTTGGCTCCGCGAGGGTCCCAAACTCTACGGATGCGGAACTGACAGAAGGCTGGGTCGAAAACCAGACTACAGCTCTTATTCAAGGCCTGCCCAGCTCAATAAAGGACATCTGTCTCGCAGCCGGACTTCGACCAGACGACCGAAGGCTTGTATCCCAGCATCAATTCGACCCTGTTCCTCCCTGGGACCTGGACCCTCCCGACGTCACACCTGGCATCCCCGGACTAAACCGCGACGACAGCCCCCACCTGCTGTTAATGCGGACCCGAGAGTTACTGGCGAGAAAATATGCGGAAGACTTCCTCGTCTACACAGATGGCTCCGTCCGTGAGGACGGCCGCACTGGAGCGGGAGTCTTCCTGCAGCCGACAAACGAATCCTTCTCGGTGAAGCTTCCCCCCACCACCATCCAAACGGCCGAGCTCGTCGCCATCCGAGAATCAGTGGTCAAGGTCATCAACCTACCCCAATCTCCACCACGAGTCACCATCCTCTCTGACTCCCGAATAAGCCTGACTATCCTGCAGGGAGCGTACTACGAGTCGAGGCCCGAACTCCTCGACGACATACTACGCCTCTCGACTGAGGCCACAAATCTAGGCGTCCGCCTCCGTTTCCAGTGGGTCCCATCCCACGTGGGACTACACGGAAATGAAATGGCGGATAGCGCCGCCAAACGAGGCGCTCTACTGCCAGAGGAAAACCGGGTCGTGTTTCAGCTCACGGCCTGCGACGCTTTCCGCAGGATAGAACAAGCTTCCTGGGGCATCTGGGAGTCGGACTACGCAGCCTCCCGGGGATGGCCCACTACTCGCTCTATGACCAAGGCCTCGGCCTCTTGTGTCACTACCTCCTCACATATCTTCCAGGATCCGGGTCAACCACTGGTGGACCAAATTCCTACAACCTACCTGCACCTGCGGCACCGAACCGGTGTCCTTCCAGCACTGCCTCTTCTTCTGCCCCACGCTGATGGACCACTTCCTCCCTCTACGAGACCTTCTCGGCGACCCTTCTACAGCCCTGGACCGCCTCCGGGCCAACACCACCACGGATTCAGGCCACACCCATATCGTCCTGGCAGCCCAGCTAACGTGCTCCTCCCCAGTAGGAGCCCTCCTCTAAAAAAAAGAAGGATCATCTTAAACACTCCATCACATCTACACATAGACCGTTCCCTCTGGCACATGCTCCTGTCAGGAGCAACCCCCCCCCCCCGAACTCACAACGCCACCGCAAGCTAAAAGACAGTCCCAAAATCGGATACCTCCTGACCAGAAAGAATATAGCAAACATGACCACCTACTGTGAAGTGAAAGGAGCATAAGTCCACAGTAAGACATATGGAAAAGACATTTAAGAAAATGTGACGACATCTTGACAGGTTGTGAGAGAGGCAGAGAGTATTCTTTAACTAGTTTCGCACTATTGCGAAACTAATTAGAGAATAAACTCGTTCTATTTGTGTATTTCCCGTCTGCCTCTCTCACATTTAAGAAAATAATAAATGCACAATTAGCCATCACTTTCAAAGAATTGTATGTATGTTTTTTCTTCATACCAAAAACATATTCGAGTCACAGCCGAACCCATTAAAGGATAAACACACTGCATATGTATGATTTTGCATGAATGTATGGTAATTCACATCTAGATTTTTCCAATTTGCCCCATTAATTGAATATACAAAGTTTTTTTTATCTCTACTCTGCCCCAACATACATCGTCTAAAAATAAATAAAGAAAAACGCCATCTTCGGTTGGTGACGTATATCGATGGGTTTTTCGTCCATACTGTCCTCAACATAAACGGAATATCTCTCGGAGTGATAATTCAGAATCGGTTGATCTTACTGGGGATGAACTCGAGGATCTGGAGATTGTGCCAAGGTCGCTGGGGTATGTTTGAGCAATGGAAATTACTCTGGGTAAGACTCCGAACATGGTGAATGCCACGAGCAAAAACAAATGAGTATACGATTGTAGGTTGCGTTACTCTACATTGGACTTGTTGGTGAAAGAATCTCGGGCGGAATTCTTGGCTTTCATTCTCCTGGTTCAGTTCTAAATACAAAATACACGACAAGCCCTCAGGGAGGCTTGGAGGATTGCCAGAAACATTCTAGATACAAATTTACAAAAGTTACCAATTTATGAAATAAGGAGGTTGTTGCCGTATCAGTTGAAGGAAATTTGGAAGGCTGGGTAGCGTCGGTTGAGACATCGGCCAATACGGAGCAAGTGTTGCCCCGAGACACAGCTGGGGCTATTGTTCAAGTAGAGCTCTTGATCTGAGGCGCCGAGAATCTTTTGTTACCAAAGGACGTCGTCAAGAAAGGTCGGTGAGCTTGGTCAACGAACAATGGAAGTCCCTTGGGAGGCGGTAGTCTTGGTTGACACTACCATCTCGTAGCATATGTGTGCATGCCAGTCATCAAAAATAGATGAGGGTACAAAGTTACGAGAAAATAAGACGATGGGTCGTTGGCCAAATGGACGCACGGGATGCAGACAACTTCAGTCTGGTAGATTCTCATAATTCAGTAAAACTTGGATAACAGTGACCCTAGCAACCGCGTTTGTTTACATTCTTCTCATAGTGATACATACATTATGTATCACTACTATATGTGCATCATTTAGTAGGCCTAGGCCTGACAACATACATGTGCATAACCGTGAAAATGATGAAGCTATGATATTAGGGTTGGGCCCAAGCACGTGTACTTGTACTTAAGTACAGTGTTTCATGTATTTGGACTTAAGTACAGCTTTTCATGCACTTGTACTTGGAGTTTGAAAATGCAGTGGTACTTGTAGGTCTAATTCAATTCAATAAGTTTATTGTTGATATATTGTTGGGTCTTGCCAACTAACCCCTATACATTTTATATCCAATTTGTATACTACAGTTTTGCCAAAATAAATGTTTAAATAAATTATACTAGGTCTAGTATAGTACATTTTCTTTAACTAAAAGTTATATACTCTATACACATTCTAGCGAACTTTATTATGCTATTGGGTAAATACACTTATCTGTTATTGTAATAAAACTACCGGGTATGTTATTCTGCATCAAATTTATTTATTTTTCACTGATATGAGAAATACATGGATAGTCTTTTGAATATGTAGCATAGGGAATATTACCTACTCAAGTTAGTCATAAAATATATGTTCTTGTTTTCCAATACTGTGAGCAGTGATGTGCTAATGGTAAAGATTCCATTTACTTTTTCTGTATCAAATCCCACTTTTTAATAATCTGCTTGTCAGTGCGTATAAACGAAAACTTTCTTAAGAAATCTGTGACAGGAATTTATTTTATCACATAAATTACTTGTACTTAATTACAGTGGCATGTATTTGGACTTTAGTACCCAGCAAAATTACTGTACTTGTACCTGAAAAATACCCAGGTACTTGTACTTATAAACAATGACAGCTTTGTGTACCCATTATGCCTCTTGTGGTATATGGACATTTTCCCACATGGACGTTTTCCAACATATTGAAGGTCATTTTCCCACATTCTCAAAAATATATCTATTCATTTATTAGATATTCTATATTCTGGATGTGATACTAGGGTAATATAGGGTGATATGATACATAGTCAAGAGTGATAATTTATATTGTTCTGAAGATCATAGTAAGGGCAAACTTAAGCGAATAGTCAATGGGTGGTAATTTATATGGTCTTGGAGATCAAAGTATGAAGGCAAACTAATTTACTAATTCATTATTTTTTAAATAAATCTTAACACACACACAATACATACAAGATTCGGTATGTATGTATACCAAGGCTTTTTCCCCTATACAAGGGAGGTAGCCAAAAAGGAAAAGGCATAAAATCATTTCCACCCATTCCATCCCTGAATACACTCCACACCCCTCCACCCTCCCTCCCATCTGAGCACCTCCTAGATGACGGGTCATTCCTGCACCTTGTCCACTGCCCTGGGTCAGAAGCATTGTCGCAAGACACAGCACATCCACAGTAAGGCCGCTTCATTAAATCGGCGACCCTCGCCCCCTCTCCGTCCCCCCATTGCATAAAAGGAGAGGACGGGGAGAAATCCCTTCGGGCTGCGTCAACTTTTGCTCACACATACTACCTCACCCCCCCGTCCATTCCACCTCATGCAATCACAACATCATCCATATACAACCATTCTCCATTCACCCCTGTCTTCTGTCCTCTCCCGTCCATCCTCAACAGACATTTCCCTCTTCCCCAAAGCTCCCTTCACCCCATCCATCCACCTCATCCTAGGACGTCCCCTCATGTTCACTCCCTCCACATCTGCCTTCCATACCTCTTTTACTAGTCTTTCTTCACTCATTCTTTCCATGTGTCCAAACCATCCTAATATTCTTTCATCAACCCTATCTCCCAGCTCCTTTTCCACCCCTGTTCTCCTCCTCACCTCCTCATTTCTCACTATATCTAGCCTCATCTCAAACACATTCAAACTCCTTCTCTCTTCTTCTCTTATGTTCCATGTTTCTGCCCCATACAGTGCTGTTGGCACAATCACTCCTTCATACAGTCTCCTCTTAGCATCCATTCCCAAATCTCTATTCCTCATTACACTCTTTAATCCACCAAGGCATTTACTCGCTTCTCTCAATCTACATTCTACCTCCACCTTCACTCCACCTTTTCCTGCCACATTTGCACCCAAGTATCTAAAACTATCCACTTCCTCCAGTCACTCTCCCTTAATGCTCACTTCCAGTCTACTGCCACTTTCACCCCTTGTACATCTCATCACCTTACTTTTACCCACATTTATCTTTAGCTTTCTTCTATCACATACTCTCCCAAACTCTGTCACCAACTTCCGCAATCCCTCCGATCCTGCCACAAGCGCAGTGTCGTCCGCAAACAACAGGTGGCTCACCTCCCACTTTTCTCCATTTTCTTTAACCATCTCCAATCCCTTGCCCAAGATTCGGTATACGGACATTTTTCCACATAGACCATTTCCAACATGACATTTTACGACATCCATTTTCCAACTGGACATTTTCCAAACAACTTATAGGACATTTTCCCATATGGGAAAATGTCCCGGATTCAATTCCGAAGTAAAACTTTGCAGACGTCACTGTAAGATCAATAGGATTGAAATAGATAAGATTTACTGATTTAGTAAATTATCAGATAACGAATATATTCTTACTCTCGTCAACATATTATCAACTGATATAAATGGGGCTTCATTGCAGGTGTCACGTCTTTAGGCTGCGTTTATACAGAGTGACTTGGCTGATTCTCCCCAGCCGTTGTGAATTTGAGTAGAAACGACGTCGGTTGTTACAATCTTTCGTTTTTCCAATCTTCAAATGTCGAATTACTTTTGCGTCATATATTGAGAAACTGAATGGCAAAATGAAAGGAGCTCAACTTTTATGATTGTTAGATAGGTTGATGAAGTGTTCTTAGAATGCTGCAAGCGAAGTTTTCTTCGAGCTATAAATTCGCAGCATTTGGCGGGAATCGGCCCTGGCTCGCAGCCTTAGAGTTGAATCTTGAACATACAAAAGCCCTCAGTTTCCCACTTATTAGGACGTGGCCAAGGTAAGGCATAATTTTTCCATGACTCTGTTAAGAAAGAGAAAGAAACAGGAAAATAAAGAAAGAATAAAGAGAGGGAAATCACTTCCCTCTCGATCCGCCCCGATCAGTCGCCCTTTTCCTATGCGGAGGGAACACTGAAATGTTGTTCTTGCCTCCCCCCCCACACACACACACACCGCTACAGGGTTCACAACCAGCGAGAATGTGAATTATATGGTAGTCGAAACAAAAAATAATTCAAATTCCTCAGGATTTTTGTCCTCTTCTTTTCTCCCCCCCCCCCTCTTTCTAAGGAGGGAGCCTTGTAACACAAAGGATTACAAAGGCGGAGCATGCCGACAGGAGACCTTTTGGTCCATATCTTGGTCAAGTTTGTACATTGCCGCCATAAAGTTACTAATGTGGCTTCTGTTTTTGATAACCGTCTGATTGTTACAAATACTTGTCCAGGTATTTTTTTATTATTATCATTAAATATAGAGAAAATAATGTAAGTTAATTTTCATTAGTATTTTTGACTAACACATACATTAAAGGTTTCAGTAACTCTTGCGCCACCATACATAAATGACGCCCTCTTGTGGGTTACCCTACGCCCTTCATTTTTTTTTTTATTCTGAACAACGCAATTTGCGCATCTAATGAATGAGAAATAATCAGCTGATAACCACACAAATCTCGCCCGTGTGAAAGTTCCCATGAGTTTCAGGGGAATAAAGGAATTTCAGGTAAAACTGAATGAGGTTATTGTACACAGTAAAAGCTTGCAGCATTACCTATATGTATTACAAAATAGTAAAGTGACTTATGGGAACAATTATACGTAGATACAGTCATAATGAGGATGAGACTGGGGTATAAATATTATTGGCAGATAATTGGAAGGAATGGGGAGAGCTGTCAGATATGTCTGGAGAGAAATGCGCACACATTAGAACATTGTATTTTAGAATGTGAACTTATACGACCTTATGGAAACAACTCTCTAACATCTGTTAAAGAACAAATATATTGGATTTTGAATAATGATATTGTAAAGAAGATTCTTAAACACTAAAAAATTTGCACCACGATTGTAATGCTCTTTGAGCAACATGCTGTATAACACGAAAACTGTGGTTGAGAGTGAAGAACAGTATACTGTCTACATCCTTTTGATGTAAATTATCAATAAAATGTTTAATTAAATTCATTCCATGCATACACCAAATATCTCACGGGTTCCACAGAAATCTCACGTCTTCCTTGGATGAACGCCCCCCAACCTCCCCCGGCCAGCAACTAATTCGGTTAACGTCTCGAATTCCCTCTCTCAGGAGGCTAGGAAGGTGGCCCTTTGCAGAGGATTTTGTATCGTGGAATTTAATGAACCACGCCTTTGGTCCAACTCGCTGGCGGCAGGGTACGAACTGACATCACGACCTCCGCCGCGAGTAGCGACGCTCTAACCCGCCCGCCCATCGAGCACCAACTAGAATATAATAGAACGCCACCCCAACAACGTCAAATCGAGTCGGATTTCTGTTTGTCCCTCATGCGATAATCATTATTTGTTGGAAGTTATAAAGAGAGATAGTTCATGTTATGCATTAAAAATATATCAATCTTCGCAATAAATATTGTCAAATACTGATTTCTTATCAAACAGTGCAATCAAATAGATGATGTTGAATAGTATTGTTTAGGTGCAAAGATGTAAAGGCACCTTTCCATTATAGGATACAGTAATTCAACATTTCGTTGCCACGGCGAAAATCAATGGTATACTATATATGCCCGAATAAAATGACATGGCGACAGCCAGAATCAATGTCTATGGCAACGCTATATATTCATGGAAGTAATATATTTAGGTGTTCATATTATTGTTTGGTGTCCCTGAGTATCACGTAATAAAGTTGTCAGAACCTTGCAGACAAACACATAATCGATAATATAATCGCTTCATTGGTAATCACATTTATGTAAGGATGTGCTAATCATAATCTCGTGCTACTACGGCACAAGTCTCTCTCTCACACACACACACACACACACACACACACACACACACACACACACACACACACACACACACACACACACACACACACACACACACACACACACACACACACACACACACACACACACACACACACACACACACACACACACACACACACACACACACACACACACACACACACACACACACACACACACACACACACACACACACACACACACACACACACACACACACACACACACACACACATAGGACTCGGTGGCGCAGTTGGTAGAGCGCTGAACTGCTACAATAATGTCCCGTAGTTCTTGGTTCGAATCCTGCCCAGGGCCGAAATTATTTCGGTACCACTGCGCTTCGGGTCGTTACTCTGACTCTCGTGGGCGGGGAGTTGGGTGTGTGTGTGTGTGTGTAAGGTCATAGCATTACCCATAGATCGGACTTACGAGCTCTGAGCTCTCTTCCAGGAGGGAAAAAGCTGTCGATCACGAGTCCAACACGTGATCCAAAGACCAAGTGAATATATATATATATATATATATATATATCTGTGTGTGTGTATTTACCTAGTATTTTACGGGAAGGGGAGCTATGCTCATGGTGTCCCGTCTTCATATCTCATTTTATCTCAACTGTTTTTAAATTCATGTATTGTTTTTGCACACACCACTTTCTCATCTAACTTGTTCCAAATGTCTATTACTCTGTGAGGAAAGCTGTTCTATTTCAGATCTCTTCTATTGCTGTTTTTCTTTATTTTCTTTCCATGTCCTCTTGTATTTCTATCATCCCATTTTATTAGATCCTCTCTATCAATAGTTTCTATTCCTTTCGTGATTCTGTAAATAGTTATCAAATCTCCTCTCTTCTTTGCTCTAATGTCTGTAGCTCAAGTTTTGCTAGTCTCTCTTCATATGATAGTTTTGAGAGTGTTGGTCCCAATTTTGTAATTGCTCTTTGTATTCTTTCAAGTTTTTTTTATACATTTTTTGTACTTGGTGACCACATCGTTGCTGCATATTCCAATCTTGGTCTTATCAAAGTGATTAGTATTTTCTTCACCATTTCTTCATCCAGGTATGTAAATGCCACTTTGATTGTTCTTATCAAATTATAAGTTTCTCCAAAAATCTTGTTTATATGTTTCTCAGGTGACATATTATTCATAATAATGACTCCCAGGTCCCTTTTCATTTTCTACTTTTTTATTCCTTCTTCTCCCGATTTATATGATCCTACTATTCTTTTTTTTTCTCCAAAATCCATTATACTACAATTGTTAGAATTGAACTCCATCTCCCACTTATTACCCCATTCCCATACCTTATTGAGATCACTCTGTAGTGACTCTAATCTTCTTCAGTGTGTGTGTACGTGTGTGTAACTGATATTTCTATCGCAACAATGCTAATCATAGAAAAATAAATTATCAACTTACGATACCGAGATATCTACCATGTCAATGCTACTTATCAAAACGATAAACATTGAATGTTTATATCAAATAATGATTATGAGACCACTGGCGCAGGTGTGAGGAACGAACAATAAGCTTGTTTGCTTCGTTTTCTTTCTGCATCCGATTTCGATATGGACCGAAATGTCTCCTGTCGGGATAACGCTTTGCTGTTGTAACCCCGTTGCAAACACACTTTACATACCTAGGTAGTAACATAATATAAACTCAGTTCCTTACTCAGGTCCACTTCCTGAATATACTAATTTTTATCCCAGATAGGGGCACAAACACCGGAAACTCGAGAAGATCAAAAGGAACATCCGGTGAGCCCCAGAACTACGTGGTCTGACGTACGAAAAAAAAATGGATGGAACCTTATAATACAACATCCTTGAAAGAGAGAAGGGAGAGATTTGACCAATCGGCACAAATGTAAAGTGAGAAGAGAATTTCAAGATGAAGAGAATTATAGCCAAGTTGTAGTTCTCAGTGTGAGATACATCTCACCTGCGTCGATAATAAACGGAATAACTTAAAACATTCATAACCTTCAAGCAAAATAGATAAACGAGTAAGGAGAATAAACAAACAGTAAATGAAAAATTAATTTCAGCAACTGTTCTGAACGAATATTTTGGTGAATAAAATGTCGGTAATTTGGCATAGGAACTGGCGGTGTGTCCAAAGGGGTTATCAGTGTGGTCAGGATTAGACTAGTTTGAGTCAGTGTGTTACCGATTTTTATTTCCTTAGAGCGGTCCGCGTTACTGCGCATGTATATACACATTCACAGATTTTTTGGTAACACAGTATCTGTCCGGCAAATCGGCGCTCAACGCTGTTCCATGGCTCAGTGGGCAAGGGGGATGAGCTTGGAATTGTTATTCTAGGTTCGAGTCCTTAACATGTGAGAAGAAATAATTTTTTTTGACGTAGTGGGAGTATTGGATCTGGTGCACCGATGCCATTTTATGAGCAAAATATATGTTGCAATGAACTTATTTGTATATATAATAATTCCTTCTTTTTGTGGAAAAATCTGGAAATCCAGATTTCCTTGTGGGAATTCTATGGAAAAAATCTTACTCTTTTGTGGGAACTGACATAGATCACAGTGGCAGCACTGATATGGTGTTTGTATAGGTGACAGCTTGTGTCACGTTCCAGGCATTGGGGGGTTAAAGTTGATTGATACCCAGATTTTACTTTGGTATTAGAAAAGTTAATACTTAAGTTTAACATTCATAATATATTTAGTACTCTAATTCGAACCAATTTGGTCTTACGTAAATAAAGCTTCGTTTACACAGGGCAAGTTAAAAGGTAAGTCAAGTGTGCAAGTTACTTGAACTGGAGAGGAAAGCGAGCAAGTACGTTGTTCACACATGCCAAGTATGAGACAAATGGTCTGTGTGAATATGTGCTTGCTTGCTTTCCTCTCTAGTTCATGTAACTTGCACACTTCACTTGCCCCATGTAAATGAAGCTTAAGCCTCATTTATACGGAGTAAGTTGAGAGGCAAGTCAACCGTGCAAGTTACTTGCTACAAGTTATTTGCCGTGTGTAAGCATGTTTGACAAAAAATTGGGCAGGTTGCCCAATTTTCTTTGTTAAGCAGATGTTTTCAAACGGCAAGTAACTTCCACGCTTGACTTGCCTTTCAACTTGTCACGTGTAAATGAGGCTTTAGGTCAACTAAGGTTTTGGGTTTCTTTATTTTGTCATTTCGTCATCAGTTACCCTAGCGGTGGAAAATGTAACTACAACATTGAAAATTTCGTCTGCTATCAGGCATTTTTAAGATCATGCTATTTGGATAAAATCAAGACTATAAAATGCTAGAAACGTACACTTTAGTGTACTAACTTCTTCTTAGTTATATTTTCATACATGAAATAACAAAATATAAAGAAACCCAAAACTTTCTCAGTTCCTTCTAAGGAAGACGGAGGACAATGGACGCTCTTCTTGGACAGACGGCATGAGGTCATTGTTAAAAGCTCACACAGTTAATACGAAATTAAAACATAAATTCCGAGTACAAATATCGTGCAAATAATTTTGTCAATAGAATTAAATCATTCATATACTATCCGAAATCAATCTAGGTAAATATAATGAATTATCACATTCTAAGTAAAAACTAAATTGTTAACATTCTCGCAGCGGAGGGAGTTTACTTCAATTTAACAAAATCGTCTGGCGCCATCTCGAATCAACGACTTAAGTCCGGAAGCACAGGTGAAAGATGAATCTAAATCCTCATGAAATATTTTAACCTTTCGCAGCGAAAGGGATTCTCCCAAACCGAACAAAATCGTCTCCCGACAGTCTTATAAAATTCAAGTAAACAGTAAGAATAAAATGCTGATTAGCCTGCGGACAAGAGCAGGATACAATGTGTGATTTTAATGAGAGTCCAGTATGAAGTTGTGAATGCAAACTAACTTTCGTGGGTTAAAAGTTAATTAAAGTCGCGTATCACGTTCAGACGACCAACTTGCGTCGTGAGCCGACTAGGGAAACCGTTGAAAATTGAATTCAGGCGGGAAGGCACGATTGGTCGAACATAACTTTGATATGTTTGATCCACTGATCATTAACAAATAGTCCATAGACCCCTAATGGTCCACAGAGTTTCCTTAATGGGACTACAACCCGAAAGCTGATGTGGTTTGTGGATGCAAAACTATTTTATTAAGTGCTGACCATGGTAGCGTCATATCTGGTTGTCAGTGGCCGTGCTGACTGCATATGGAGCCGTTGTATGGGATATCTTTATGCATTTACACTGGATCAGGTTCAAAAAATAGTAAAATGAAAGCAAAAGCATACACATGTATTGTCATTTGTTTGCAGAAACCACTTGGGAAATAAAATAATTGAATACCGAACGTTTTCGTCTATTCAAGACATAATCAAACGTCGAAATTACATTGATATATAATGTCTGACGAGTTGGTGTGGCCTAACAGTGTGAGGAAATATCTGTGTGAGTTGGTAGAGAAGCATAGATGCCTCTGGGATCCGGGAGATGCTGACTAACCCAAGCACAATCTTCAAGACTCGGTACGCAATACAGAGCAGTTTGACTGGAGGTAAGGCTTTTTACATAATGTTTCATGTATATGATAAAAAGAGACGTGTAGGTGCCTGTGTAGCCAATTATATAGCATGGTAAACAAGTAAAAGTAGACATGTATGCAGCCAATTAGTTAATTATAGGTAAATTGCAAGGCGTGCTGCCGCTCGCAGCAAACTCCATTATCGTCTGAACAGCCTGGTGGTCCAGCAAAGCTGGAAAACGCTGCCATGAAAACGGGAACTTGATGCCGAAATATTGCTCGTGTAAAAAGCTGTTTACCACAATTCGTTAAAAAAAATATGGAGTGGCATGGCTACTTCGTGAGTTCGTGTGTATGCACTTAGTGTGCAGCTTACCAATGGCTTCATTGACGTGCGGTGTTCACTCATTCCAACTGACATTTCTGCTGCCCTCCTTGAATCTCTACCTTACCACTCCACTCTTTCGGAGCGATATTGGTCTGAAGGACAGAAAGGCTCATTATATATAATCAACGAATTATTTAATACAATTGTCAATTAACGTTGTGCCCCCACGTCCCTTGTGAGCCTGACGAGGCGGCCGAGTAGAATTTGAAACTTTCTAGGTCATGAAGTGATGTTTACTTCACGAATTACGGATGATGTGAGCTCGGGAATCCAATACCGTGTTTACCCAAAACGTCAACCCGTTGCTTGTTCAGGCACATCGACACAGCGAGGCTTCCCTATGGATTACGAGTTGTTCTCGTGAATGCAGGGATAACATACGCACAGAAAAAACAATGGTCATACTGTCACACACATACACACCCAAAGTGCCGAAAGGATACCAAGAAATATAATTCTTCTCAGAAATCCTTACACATGTAGATGTTCTATTATAATAAGGTAAATACACACGCGCATACCTGGTCAGCAATAGCCGTCACCATATTTCAAAATACTAACAAAAGATAGACAATGG
Source organism: Oratosquilla oratoria (assembly GCF_046742065.1). Taxonomy (NCBI): domain Eukaryota; kingdom Metazoa; phylum Arthropoda; class Malacostraca; order Stomatopoda; family Squillidae; genus Oratosquilla; species Oratosquilla oratoria. Next base: position 2,820,294 of record NC_134815.1, on the reverse strand, counting down.
GGGGGGGTTGTTCCTACGTCACTGCGTATGTATTCGCTCGGAGAATGGAAAAAATAGAGGTCATACTGTCACACACATGCGCACATACACCCAAAGTGCCTGAAGAATACCAGGAAATGTTCTTACATTACAATAAGGGAAATGCACACGCGCACATGTGTTCAGCAATTGTCGTCCCCATATTTCTATATACTAACAGAAAAAATGGAGAGTAGAGGTTTGGTTTGTTCCTACGTCACTGCGTATGTATCCGCTCGAAGAGATGGAAGGACGGTGAGTTGGTGCACGGAGAGGAGTGAGAGGAGGTGAAGCAGCGGGAGGGAGGAAGTGAGAGAGGGAGGTTGGGGGAAGCGAGAGTGGCTGAAATGAACGCGTTATGCAAACGACCACGAGGATCCATCCTGAGGGCGGGAATTTCACGGTCATCTCTGTTTCTATAAATAGCGTGGGAACAGCGGGTAAGGCAATGGAATATGAGGTAATATTAGCAGCTCCTTTATACACGTGTGACTCCTTGTGTTAGGGCTAGTACCATACGGTTTTATTTAGGCTATAGATTTTAATCGTGTGGTTGTCACAACAAAACGGTGAAGCGGGTGGGCGGGAGAAAGGAAAAAGAGCGCGGTTTCTGACGCGAGCCATTTCCATTTCGTCAAATTGTATTCCACCAAATTCTACATAACTGCAAGACTTAAAATCTACAAAACTAAACTTAACTTACTCTAACGTAATTTATGGGTGTTTGACGAAAGGCAATTTGGCGAAATGCAGTTTGTTCAAATGGGAAATCACCGGTGGAAGTAGTCTGTAGACCCACTTCTAATGAAAGTACAGTACTGTGGATACAATCATTCCATACAATCCACTTAGTAATGGCCCCCAACCGTTGCTCTCATGGTATCTGAGGTAGTATGTCAATCTTAACTTGGACATCACTGTGTGACACATCAGTTTCATCCTGGTATCGTACAAAAAGTTACCCCGGTGGTCCAAGGTTGCGTGATTCGTGGCGTCAAAAAAGAGGAGAGGGGGAGGAGTGAGGGACGCGAAGGAGGGACGGACCGAGATGTTCTGTTGACTTCGTGTACTTGTTTTTTTCATTTATTTTTATTGTTTGTTAACTCCATATATACCTCTGTCTATACTTGCTTGTATATTTAACAACTTTATGATTTGTTATTATATTTATTTACTTATGGAGGGAGGGGTGTGGACTAGCTAGGACAGACCCGCTCGCGCGGGAACGGTATAGTGGGAGGGGAAGAGATGTCTGTAGGAAAATGAAAAGATAGTGATGTATAAAAGAGGGCTAATGCAACCGGACGATTTGGGATATTTCGTGGTGTCGTGGCTTTGAAGGTGTGGGCAGGAGGGGTGTAAGCTTTGTTGCATTTACTGTTCTTATATTAGGAAAAGGGTATTGTAACCGTTATTGCAGTGAGGACACCACACCTACCTCCAATCTCCATTTGAATAACTAGAATATGACTTCCCTTACAGAAACCTAAACTTCTCCAAGAACATTTCAACAGTATGTCTAACATTTGCTTAGGTTTACAATATCTTTGATCATCATTCAGCTTTGGTATATATGACGGAGAGGTAATTTGATATTTGGAAATTTGAAAAACAGAACATTGTAACCGAAGTCGTTTTTACTCGAACGAACTCTCAACCGTCGGCGCTAGTGAAGTCCGTGGAATCCTAGTGTGATAACCCCTTTAAAGACAACGATGAAAGGGACATTGGGTTATATGCATTTACCATTACGTTAGCGATAACCACCGCTTCTATTCTTGGGAACAATATTGCGCCATGAGACCGACTTCAAGGAGATACATGATAAGTGAGTATTGTAGAAGTTTAAGTGATCAGTATTGTTTTGACGGAAGGCTCTCCAATCACATAATAATAATAATAATAATAATAATAATAATAATAATAATAATAATAATAATAATAATAATAATAATAATAATAATAATAATAATAATAATGGTAATGATAATAATAATAATAATAGTAATAATGATAATAATATAATAATAATAATAGTAATGATAATAATAATGATAATAGAAATAGTAATAATGATAATAATAATAATAATAGAAATAATAATAATGATAATAGAAATAATAATAATAATAATAATAATAATAATAATAATAATAATGCGTGACTTTAGTTCGCTAGGATGTAAATAAAGTCCCTTAAATATTTGGTTACATTTACAAACTCGATGCCTCGTACGGGACTGGAGGTTTGTATCATTTGACAGCGGATGCAGAATCAAAATCGAAATTGGAATTACTTTCCTGATATTCAGAACTTCCAAACCTGGGGACACGGTGACAACAAAGAAGAGAAGTATATGGTGAAGGGGGTATAGATGTGCTAGATATGGACCAAAAGATCTCCTGTCGGCATGCTCCGCCTTTGTAATCCTTTGTAATCTATTTTCCCTCCAACCTCCGACTCATCGGTGCTACCGCCCACCACCAGAAAATTTTCCGACGTAAAATCACTGCGGCAGTGTATTTCTTCTCATCAATTTACATAGTGCCATTTGATATGCTGGAGGAAAATTATGCTCCTTCAGGACGTCAGATTCCTTCGCGAAAGCTACGGGCTGCAAATCTGTTCTAACAGTCGGAGAAAAAATAGCCCAATGTGATAACGCCTAAAGAATGGTAACAGGATGGAGACATATCCGAGGTTAAGACGACTACTGAGCAGAGTATGCCGGAGCAATAACGGAAATGGACCTGAAAACTAGGACAGAAAGCACGACATCATGAGAGGTGGTGCGTAGTTGCTTCATTCGGACGACAGCAGATCGCCCGCGCATCGGAGATGAATGGAATGCCCAATGTAATTTGAAACGTGATACATACTATATCTAAAGTAGAAGCTATCGTTCTTTTCGCTCTCACACTGGCGGTCTGCGGAGATGTATTAAGTGGTATTACGACGCAGTCTAAAATGTAATGCATAAGTATATTAGAGGCAAATATCTCTCTCTCTCTCTCTCACACACACACACACACACAATTATGAGATCTCGCATTGGATACTAATGGAATGTAGACAATGGCGAATAGAAACTGTCATTTCATTGTGTGTTTACTAGAAAAGGAGAAATTACTGAAAACCTGGTCAACGGTTAACGTGGTACAAACTCATAAATGAGGAAACAAATAAGAACCCCTCCATTAGAGACTTGTGTCCTTAATTAGCTTGAGAGCTGTGTGAACAAGCACTGAGAGACAAGTGGGCAAAATATTAAGAAGGGAGAAATATCCTGGTAGATAAACAGTTTTGATTCAGTAAAAGGTCTTGAGGGTAAGAATTGCACAAGCTAAGGAGTAAATTAACAGTGGTATTCTAAAAAAAAAAAAAAAAAAAATCCTTATATGAATTTTATGTAAATTCTTGGAAGGGAAAGATTTATATAAGGAAATATTTTTTAAGAATACTACCTTAAGAAACTTACAGTGGCATTCTTATTTTTTGTAATTATATAAAAATTCCCTTCCAAGGATTTATATAGTATTTATATTTGGAGAGTTCAATTAGCCAATCCATTTGAGCCCTTTCGTGTGGCTTGGAAAACCCCATTGGTCACACATCTAGCGATGACCTATACATGGGGATCTGCCTCACTGTTTGTTTGTACGTTATTTACACACACACACACACACACACACACACACACATATATATATATATATATATATATATGTATATATATATATATATATATATATATACATATATATATATATATATATGTATATATATATGTATATATATATATATATATATATATTCAGTATACGACTGCATGGTGTTGGGAATGGCTTGAGGTCTGTGGGTAAGACAACAAACATTTAAACTTTCCATTTCACTTGGCAACATTCATCATGCGACATTGCTTCCCGATATATATGTAAATATATACATAAATAGAGAGAGAGAGAAAGGTAGCGAGTCCTTCTGAGGGGTGTGATGGAGTGATGTGGTATGAGCGCGGTCTCACCGGGCCTCGCTTTAGGGCTCATGTTAAAATCGATACAGTATAGCTACGCCGATTTGCCTCTCCGACCCAGAGGAGGTTACCATCCTGGACTGAATTTGGGATCGAAGAAGCGTGCTGCTGGCCCCAAGAGAGCGCTTTGGCGCAACCACTGTGACATTACTCAGCTTCCATAAGGTCAGTTAGCCCTAGGCGCATCCACACCACTGACACATAACTCAATTCCCCTGCGTCCTGCCTGGAGGTCATGCGATGATTCCCCACACGTAATGTGTATTTGTGACCTATGACTGGGTAAGATTGCCACTCATAATGCTTTCGTCTGCCCTGTGCATTGTTTATTTATTTTATATTATATATTTATCCAACACACCCTCCTCTCTTGGAAGAGAGTTTAGGATTTTCTGGAAATACTATGTCAACCCGATTACATACATTACTTAACTGATCTAGATCTTCGCTATAATGATAAATGTAATTAAAACAGCAACTTCATATAAAGTTTTTCTTCGTTTTTTTAACCTGCTCGGCAAGCCGCGGTATAGACAACTTTTGGTCTAATTTCCTTTTAGTTCCCCTTTGCCTACAGTTTGAAAAAGGTATTTGGAAAAAAAAAAGACTTAATACATGATGCACTGAACCCTACCACACAGCCGAACAAACCATCAATCACTCAGTACAGAAACTGTTAATAAAACGTTAATTCCCTTGCTGCAGAAGGGGCAGCTAAAATAAATTGCCTAACTTTAGCCGGGATAAAATAAGTAATATTCGGCACAGTGTGAATTTATCTAGAATTCTAGATAGATGCAATCCCATACTTGGTGAAGAGGTACTACATGCGTTAATGAAACTGTCTAGTTTTAACCAAAATAATGTTCCATTCGACATTGAGCGAGTTGATACTACCCATAATGTATCCGAGCACCAGCGTAGGCGATCAGGCTTACCAACCCTAACGAGAGACAAGCACGCAACACAAGGTAGATTAATTAATTCTAAGTGGGGTGCTCCACCTTAGTAGGAGCTTCTGACGGAAGAGAACCGGCGGAGGTTGTATGTACTCATAACATTGGGAAGACTTAATATATTTTGAACTGTACTTTCTCAATTATAATTATTATTTCCAGTAATTGCACAAGATACTGAATAATTCCGTGTACAGAGAAGAAGCTACATGAAAACATAATTCAAACTTACAGAGAGAATTACCAACATGTTTTGTCGTTATGATCAGGTTTTGATATAGAAGTTTTACAGACTCAAAACAAAATTATACGTTACATGGGAAATTTTGTAATCAAGGCTAACATGACACGTCATTACAGTCTAACACAACGTTGGAATTTCGATTTTCGAAAAACCCTTCATATACAATGCACAGAAACACTGACCATATGATGACAAGATATAGATATTAAATTGTATATTGGAGTTGATGTCTATTTTCGGTGGATTTATATTTTAGCAATGCCACGTTATTATTTTCAGTCCTATAGCCCACGAAAGCTAACGCGGTGAAATTAAATTTATCAATTTTTTCGGTGTGAATTTGTATGAAATGTTTTTTTCTTGGGGCGCTCAGTCATCTGCTTTGAAATCTTGACGTTATTTATATATTTCTTTCTGACATGAACAAATAATATTATGTGAATACGGATGAAAGTCTGAAGTTACGGGACCAAAATATTATGTTTGTTAGTAACACAGGTCTTGGAACAATTTGTTAATCTAGTTCCACTGTTGCATAGCCACTAAAGGCTTTTTAAAAAACAGTTCAAAATATCACTTTCTTAGAATCGTAACAAACTTTAATATCAAATAATTCCGACAGTTGTCCCCGGACTCGAACCCAAGACTTGCATGGTAGGTCTATGCTTCTATCGGTAGAAGCTTTGACCTGCCATCATTCAAGTCCTGGGTTCGAGTCCGGGGACAATTGTCGGAATTATTTGATTGACATCGTCGTCATTGGCGATCCTATTCAAATTTTAATAAGTATAATAATATATGTACAACAAAACCACACCTGAGCATAGTATCTACGTCGTTAATACATTTGGTGAAATTAACCCCTCCCGTACCAAGCAATTATATTCTCTGTGGCATATCTTAATTGAGCCCTAACTTTCGGATTGAATGACATTTTTCCAATTATTCTGGGTGTTGACAGGTTATTCTATTCGTCTATGGTTAAATTAGCATTTATAATAAATATTTATATTTTTATTGTAAGGTTCTTCTTGTAGTCCCTTTTTCGGTTGTGATTTTGACACAATGGACTCCCCTCCTCTTCCCATGAGGCCCTAACCACGTGTTTATATCGGTTTTTAGTTAGTACAGGAATTGGAGCGCGGGGTTGCAGATGGGGTATGTTCTGGATTCTGCCTCCAGCATCCTTGCTCGAGAGAATTCGCCTAGGTGAGGAAGCAATCAACGGAATTTTATCAATGACCGTTTGAACGCTCTGATACTATGGCATGATGTACTGAGTAATTATTAGTGATTCGGTATGGATTGGCTTTTGACATGGTAGTTTAGAATGAATACATTTTTCGTGAGCTTGGCCTAATCGAAGCTGTAGTCAATAGGAGCGTCACACGATCACGGGTTTCCAATAGTGGTTTTAGCTAAAGTTGACAGTTTTGATGTTTTATTTACAGTTGGCGTCACGCTGAAAGTTTTGTCCAACAGAAAAGAAACCACATGATGAAATCAGTAAATGACTTCATCAACCGCCATGTCTCGACATATATTTGAATATGCTAAGCTCGGTAAGGAGAATAAGTGATAAAACGGACAAGACGGGAAAGCTAAAGTAATGTATATGTTTTCCAAACATGATCTAAGAAGTGATGGAATGGACAATACAAAAGAATGGATGACAAGTGAGTGAGTGTACATTAATTTTAGTTGCATATCTTCGACTGTAATTCCAGACGGATTGCTCATATGTAATTATGATCCAAGATACAACCTATAGTCATTATTCTTTCAGATATATTATTTTCACATAAATTTACGGTAAGAATATAGGGAAACAGATTAAATTGAAATTGCCTAAGTCAAGACTGTAAAGATCACTTGCTACTATCAACATGATATTAATCATGTCATAAAAATGATAGCATATTTTCCAACCCATTTGCCTTGTAGTTTTCATTTGCTCTCATTTCTCTTTTGGATGTGTAGGCTTACTGACAATCGAAACCTGCAAAAATAATTGTCAAGCAATGCCGTTAACTGTTATCCAATGGGACGGTAACTTTTTGTCAACAAAACAAATAACGACTTCTGCTTTGGCGGTATGGTAAGATGTAGTGGCACACAATCTAGTATGCTACTGGCTTTTGCTACTTCGTTTGAGTGGAAACGACTTCGGTTACAATATTCTAGACTTTCGTAAGAACATATCGACAATGTGTCTAACATTCTTAAAGGTTTAAATTGTCTTTGTTCGGCGTTTAGCTTCTCCATATATGGCGTACGAGTAAATCGACATATAGAAACTTGAAAAAAATCGTACCCGAAATCGATTCTACTTAAACGGAGTAGCAATAGCAAGTTGCTAGCAAGAAATGCCTAGTGTGCCGCCACTTTTGGTCTGAATTACGTTCCTCACATACCTGCTCACTCTCACTGACACCCCCACCTCCACTCACCCGTATCGCTTGACAACCAAATGAACCGTCTGTTGAGCTGCGATCATACACGAAACGAACTTGGTTTAACATGTACTGTAGCAACGTCACTTTTATAGAAAAAAAAAAGTTTATCCAAACTGTATCCACGGTACCATAATGAAGAAATTAGCATATCCAGCGAAAGCTCATGCAAACATGCAGGCTGTCATGCTTTTCATCCTCATGTATACATGCAAGCACGCCATCGTGTAATAGCAATGTCGGATATTCAGTCACTCACGACATGCAAACTGTTTATTCCGTGTGTAAATGAAATACAAACTCGTGTGCGGCCTTTGGGCATACACACAGAAGCGATTTATTCTTTACATAAATACGGAAAAACATACATATAGGAATACATTATCCATACCTTTTTGCATGTAACTTACTGTATACTCTCCGAGTTCTATGTCTATTGCATGGAGTCTGAAGCTACAGATTGGCAGGAATTTGAAATACCAAATTACTTCTTGTATGTCGTAAAATCATACGAATATATAATCATACGAATAGATAATCATGAACACTGACGAAGTTAATAATCATACGAATATTAATTGCTGGATAAATTTATCAGTGTGATTGATATGAAAATCAGTGTGAAGTGGATAGTTATATGCAAATAACTAGTCCATGGACGATCGAGATCGTTTTAATTTCATGTACTTTTTCATATATATTTTTATTCGTTTATTCATTTATTTGCTGGTGCAACCACGCTTCAAGTACACTGGTATTGTTTAAGCTCCCAATTCGATTACCCCGTAAGACTTGGTGAACGGTGTTCGTCCACACCAGAATATTTTGTTTACAAAGTTCGCAGTGTTTGCAAAATGATTGGGGTTTGCTAATTTTGATAATGTCTGTAAACGGCATGCAAGTTTTATCAAACGTTTACAAAGTATTTGTAAACAGTTTGTGAGCAAAATGACGTGTTTTTGTCGCCCAATATAAAAAATGAGGAACGACGAAAATAATTGTGTTTAAGGACGCTGTTTCGAAGAAAACGGCAGAAGTTACGAACGCCAAGTCGGACGCCTGGCGACATCATAATACCATAATTAATACCTACAGAAAAAACTTAAGATTGAATTATTTCACTCTTTGCCAGTTCTACAGAATGTGGCTAAACTAGATTCAGAGTATCTCAAAGTCATCAGTGGACAGTCGAAGAAAATGTCTAAAATCCGTTCCGTCTACTTTCATCTCTTTCAAGAGCAACTTGCCATAAAATGTTGCCCATAAGCGTCTGTTATTTTCCCTCTTGATTCTCAAAGTACATTGTTACGTAAAATGTAGAGGTTGCGACAACTTTCACCCGAGTAGACATCCTGAAAACGACTGAAGTCTGCACGGTCAAATTTGTTCACACGGAAACTGGAAAAAAAAATCACGAAGACTGCAGGCATTTTGCAAAGTTTGCAAACACAATTTCATAGTGAAGATCAGTCTGCATGCATTCTGGTTGCCGTTAGGCGATCTTTTTCAGTTGAGGGAACACTCGATAAATAAAAAGACACTAATGTGTACTGTTCTCTGTACTAGTGGATTGGTTTATTTTTTATTAAAGTTTCACTGACCTTAATATTCTTTTCAAATGCAACCAAATACTGTACTAAAGTTTGTTTACTTCCCATCGTCCACTAAGTCCGTGCTGATAATCCTGATATACAACAACGTTCCTCGTTTCAAATTACGCATATTCATGTATGGTGACAGCAAATCAAGGTAATCAAACTATTTTTAGTATTCAATTGTATACCTATAACGGTATTTTACAAATGATTACAAAGGCGAGCATGCCGACAGACCTTTTGGTCCTTAACTACGTTGGATGCGAAAAAATATAATAAAGATAAATAAATAAACAAAATAGAATAAAAAATAGAATAAATCAATAAAATAGAAATTATAATAATACAAATAATAATAAATAAATGCATAGGTATAGTTAAATAATAAACAAACAGGTAAATGGTAAATAATAATAAACTGACAGATAAATTATAATAAATGAAAATCAAGCAAATAATAAACAAACAAACAAATAATATGAAATAAATGGTAGTCATTACAGTATCTTGCATAGATGTTTATCTAAACGAATCTTAAAGCTTCGAACTGAACTGCATTGCACTGCCTCTGCAGGAAGTTTATTCCATTCCTTAACTACACGGTTGGCGAAGTTGTTTCTACTCACTTCCGAATTAAATATATTTCCTGACTGTTTGAGACCATTATTTCATGTCGGATTCCCATTCAGTGTAGATATTTTGTTACTTTTGATGTTGTCTCCCCTTTAGAATATTAAAGACCTGTATCAAGTCACCTCTAAGTCTACGCTTTTTCAGGGAAAACATTAATATGTTTTAGTTGATTTTCGTATGATTTATTTTTGATATTTGGAATTAGTTTTGTGGCTCGCCGTTGTAGTTTTTCCAGTCTGTCAATGTCTTTAATGAGATTCGGTGAGCATAAGGAAACAGCATATTCCAAATATGGACGAACTAACGATTTATATAGCTTGGTAATGAGAGATGGACTGTATCATCGTGTAATTCATACAGTACTTTCAAATGATTTAATTATCACTTTCCAAATTTCCCCTTCTATTATTCAACCACCCACTGTGATATCTCCAATTTCATGTCCAGGATTTATGTCCTACAATGACATCTACATCAATTTAGTGGTTTTGGGAAATATCAACGCTAGGGTAGGGAATAAACCAATAGACGGAGTAGTTGGGAAGGACGGAATGGCAGGTAAAAGTAATCGTGGAGAGTTATTGGTGGAGATGTGTTTAAAAAGTTGACTATAACTAACACATTATTTAGGAAGAAGTTCAAGCATAAGTACACATGGGAGAGGGTGGTGGATGGAAGGGAGTCTGATAAGGCATTAATAGACTGTGTAGTGGTATCCAGGAAAAGAGTAGGAAGAGTTATGGATGTCCATGTTCTTGGGGAGAGAGTTGGGGAATATCAGAAAACTTTCTGGTGGAAGGTAAGCTGAGATTGGAGGGTAGGTGGAGAAAGGGGGCGTTTAGATTAAATGCTTAAATGAGAAGGAAAAGGATCATAAGTACGAGGAGAAGTGTGTGAGGTGGTGAAGGGTAGAGTAGAGATAGGAGTGGAAGAGGAATGGGGGTGTTTCAAGGAGAAAGTGACAAGGTTTGGAAAGATGGTATGTAGAACAAGAAGGATGGGAAGGAATAGAAGGGAAGGTAGTGAGTGGTGGGATGATGAAGTGAAAATGGTAGTAGAAAAGAAGGAGCGAGCATTCACGGACTGGTTGTAAAGTAGGACGAAAGAAACATGAGAGGCACAAAGAAAAGATAAGAAAAGCAACAAAAAAAAAAAAAAAAAAGATAAAGGGTATATCAAAGAAGAGCAGATGTAAAATAAAGGAGGAGTATGTCATAACACGTGAAAGTAATAAAAATGTTTTGGAACGAAGTTAAGAAAGGAAGGGAAGGTGAGTCAAGTAGAAAAGAAAAGGTAAAAGGCGCAGATGGACAGATGTTAAAGGAAGTGAAGGCGGTAACGGGAGAATAGGCAGAGTACTTTAGAAAGTTGTTAAATGTGGAGGAGGATAAGGAGGCATTGGTGGTAATAGTGGGAGGCGCTAAGGAAATGACAGTGCTGGGAAAGGGAAATGGAGAAAAAAAAAAAAAGAGGTACAAGTAGTTTTGAAAATGTGACAGCGGGTAAGACACCTGGGTTAGATGGGTGTCATTCATGTGGAGTGCCTGAAGAAGGGAGGTACAGTAATAGTGGACAAGATAGTGAGGTATAATGTGAGTTTCAGGGAGGGTAGAGTGCAAGAAGAATGGAGGAGTGCCTGTACAGTTCCACTTTTCAAGGGAAAATGCGACAAATGTGAGTGTAGTAGTTTCAGAGGGATCAATTTGTTGAGTGCAGTTTGAAAGGCATTTAGGAGGGTTTTAATTGCGAGGATTAGGAGAGGAACAGTATGGGTTTAAGAAAGGTAGGGGTTTCGTGGATCAGATTTTTGTGGTAAGGCAGATATGTGAGAAAACTTTTGCAAAAGGTAAGGAAAACATGTTGGGCCTTTATGGATTTGGTAAAGGCTTATGACAGGGTAATTTTTCCACATATATGGGATTGGGAAAAAGCTGTTAAGAGCAGTCAAGAGTTTTCACGAGAGTAGTAGAATCTGTGTTAGTGATGGAAATGGAGAAAGCGAGTGATTTGAGGTAAAGGTGGAACTGCGTCAGGGATGTGTCACGTCGCCATTGTTGTTTAATGTGTACATGGACGACGGGGTGGTGCGGGAGGTGAAGACGAGGGTAATGGACAGGGGACTGGAGATGTTTAATGAAAATGGAGAAAAGTGGGAGATGAGCCAGTTGTTTGCTGACGACACTGCGATTGTGGGAGGGTCAGAAGAGGAATTAAAAGAGTTGGTGACGTAGTTTGGGAAGGTATGCGATAGGAGAAAGTTGAAGGTAAATGTTGGTAAAAGTATGGTGATGAGATATATAAGGGGGAGGATGGCAGTGAGTTAGAAGTAACCCTTAAAAGAGAGAGGTCGGAGGAAGTGGATAGCTTTAGGTATTTAGGGTTGAGGGTTGCATGTGGCAGGAAAGGGAGGAGTGTAAATTGTAGACTGAGAGAACCAAGTAGATGTCTTCGGGGATTAAAAAGAGTAATGAGAAATAGGCATCTGGGAATGGATGCAAAGAGGATATATGAAGGGGTGATTGTGCCGATGGCACTGTATGGGTCAGAGACCTGGAACGTAAGAGAGGCAGAGAGGAAAAGTTTAAATGCGTTTAAGATGAAATATCTGAAAAGTATGGTAGAGGTTACAAGGTTTGATAGAGTGGAAGGCAAAGAGGTGAGGAGGGGAGCTGGGGGTGTAAAAGAAGATGGCAGATAGGACTGATGAAAGAGTATTGGGAGGGTTAGGACACACTGAAAGAATGAGTGAAGAAAGATTAGTAAAAGAGATGTGGAAGGTAGTGGTAGCTGGAGTGACCTTGAGGAGGCACTCGAGGACGAGATGGACGTTGAGCAAGAGGGGAATATCTGTTGACCAAAGAAGGGAGAATGCAAAAGATAGGGATGAGTGGAAAATGTTCGTGTATGTGATGCAAGGAAGGGAGGGGATGGGGGAGAGAAAGATAGGGAGTGATTATATATATATATATATATATATATATATATATATATATATATATATATATATATATATATTATATATATATATGTTGAGAAGCTACAAGCGAAACCGGTCAGGAATAAACTCGGAACCAGACCCGTGACTCTCTTTTTCCATATATATATACATATACAGTATATATATATATATAATATAATATATATATATACATATATATGTATATATATACATATATATGTATATATATACATATATATATACTTATATATATACATATACATATATATATATATATATACATATATATGAATGCTCTTTTGGTACAGTCCGAAGGTATTTATCCTCGTTTTCTCTCTTTTTTCTACATAAGGGGACGGAGAGTGGGGGGGGGGGGAGCAGATTAAGTAAAGCGGCCTTGCTTTGGATGCGCTGCATCTTGCTGCATTGCATCTGACCCAGGACAGTGGGCGTGATACAGGTATGACCCGCCATCCACGAGAAGCTAAGATGAGAGGGAGGGGTGGGTGGTGGATGGGAATAGAATGGCTACCTCTCTTGCAAGGGAAAAAATGATATATAAATAGGTAGAAATATATATATTATAGACAATTCTTTTTTCAACCTCCATTTTTCTACAAGTAATTTCTTTAGTCTCCCTGTTTGTTTGTACTCTTTCAAGCCTTTGAAGTTTCCTTCGGGAGAAAATGGTACAGCCTCCCTTGCCCCTTTTATCTAAATATGTCGACACTACCGTCCCTCTCTGTTTCGATTGACCTTTAGTCTTTTTTCTACGCTATTGCCTTCCTCACAGCCCATTCATCCATATATAGTTAATTAATTTATGTAATTATGCGTTCTCCCTTCCTCATCACCATCAATGATCAATTCTTTCCTTTGTTTCCATCCGCGCAGATTTGAATGAGTTCAGATGTGCTTTGTGTACCGCTTATGCGTACATGATTCATCATGGTTCACCATTGTCTTGGATCACGTGTTGGACTCAGAGCTCATATATGATCGATCATGGGTAATGCTGAGACCTTACACGTACACACACACCCAACTCCCCGCCCACGAGAGTTGGAGTAACGACTCGCAGTGCAGTGGTACTGAAATTAATTCAGCCCTGTGCGGGATTCGAAATTGGAACGCTGTATCCATCGTTGCGAACGCTACCACTGCGCCATCGAGTCATATGAGTACGTTGGTTTCCGAACGTAAGTAGAGAGTGCCTGTGTGTGCTCATGTGCATGGAAATAACCTTACATGTTTTTTTGTTATCCACGGCAATTGCAACTGTTATTTCGAACTATGTGTTCTTGTCCTTATCTGCACTTTATGTATATTGATTCTTTGCCAAATAAACTTATTATTATTATTATTATTATTATGGAATGGATGGGAATGATTTTATGCCTTTTCCTTTTTGGCTACCTTCCTTGTAGGGTATATTATTATTATTATTATTATTATTATTATTAATTACAGAATACAGTAAAGAATCAACGGCTGTGGGGTCCTTTCTCTTATTCTCATAATACGAGTACCTAGTGTGTGTGTGTGTTCTTTTCATTGTATGCTCAGTTGTTACAGCGGCATCAATTATTTGTATTTGATATTTGGGTATACATAAAATTTCTACCTACATATATTACCGTTCGTGTGCGTCAACTTGAGCAAGCTATGTGCCCGTTCTATGACCATGCGTTATATGACAAAGTGCATTCATGTTGACACGAAAATCATTCATGTGTAATACAAAAAATAAAACACAAGAAGCAGCGTCATATACTTCTAATTTATCTGCACTGATGCCTGTGCTAACGGTCCTCTATGCGTTTCACTTAATTTGTTCGAATTTATATAAACATTACAAGTTCTACGTAACCGCTCCCGGTAGTGCAGGTGGGGAGGAGGAGAACATGTTGATACGGCGTATACCTACGTCTCACTGTCCATTTGCAGTAAAGGAGGGAAGTTATGATAAGCGAGTATTAACTTAAAACAGCCTAGCGTGCACATAGTATTCAAAACTCGTTTCCATTGAAGGAATACCGATACGCACAGTTCCTGATAATAGAAAGAAACATTGCTATGACGTCACATGCTATTGCGCGGGAAAAGCGCTTGTTGACAAAGGAATCTGTACACTTTTGGTTCTTGAGAAAAATATTCGCATCTATCGACTATTTGGACGGGATCCGACGTAATTTAACTTTTCAAAATGCCTTCCACTAAACACTGCTGCAATGGATTTGTTGTAGCGACTCACGTTACGAGAATAGCCCGCATATGAAGGGTATTACTTGGATCCGTTTTCCTAAACTACACTTGGACTTCGAAAATGTCAGCGATGGGTTCGAGCGTGTAGAAGGGAGGATTTACCACCGAGAACATGAAAAGACAGATACATATGCAGCAAACACTCCGCAGGTGAATGTGGGTCTACTGATGACTACTTACATCCTATCCTGCCCTCTTAAACCCAGCTAAGGTTAGGCCACCAAGCACTGAAATAGTACAGTGGTACCTCTACGCGATTAATCCGTTCTGTACGCCTCCGCATAAAATAGAAATTTGCGTAAATGGAAACACAATTTCCCATTGAAATCGGTGTTAATTCAATTAATCCGTTCCCAACCTCGAAAAAATCTACCTTTTCCCTCTGATATGATGAAGTCTGTCACCAAACGGACATAAATAGGTATGATTATGATGTTCCTGCAACATTAATGCCAAAAATTAAATGTTAAAGACCACTTACAAGTTAAAAAACATAATGAAAAAGCAATCTTTTGTTTCTACCGATGAGGGTTGCAGCTGGCATAAGCGGATGGGGTAAGGAGGTGGTGGACTGGTGGGGGCTTACTGAGCCCCCTCTGAAGGAGGAGGTGCTCCTTAAGCTGAAGCGGCACCCTCATCAGGGCGCTGTCGTTTGGCATGAGGCTGGAAGAACTGTGATGGTTGCTTGTCGGCGCCGTGTGTGCAGGATTTGGTGATTGTGAGGTATGACCAGTTCATTGAACTGGCCTGCAACACAACTCACTAGTGTCTGGTCCGGGTGTGTGAACCTCCACGAAATCGTAGAGCTTCCTCCACATTACACAGGCCTCCTTCACCTCCTCCGTAGTGGGGCACTGAACACGATCGTCGTCTCCCTCAACCTCTTGCTGTTCCCGGGCCAGTTCGGCGACCTGCTCCTGATGCAGCTCCTTGGTGGTCAGTTCATCCTCGTGCTCCCCTACTAACTCCTCGATATCCCCGTCCTCCATCTCCAGGCCCAGGTCCCTCCCTAGCGCAACGATGTCCGAGATGACCGATGGACCAGCAGGCCCAAAGACCTCGAAGTCCCGCTCCTTGTCAAATGATGGCCAAAGCTTTTTCCACGCTGCCTGTAGAGTCCTGATGGTAACCTGCTCCCGGCTGTTGCTAATCATCTTGACACAGTGCAAGATGTTGAAGTGTGACTTCCAAAACTCTCGCAGGGTTAGGTCTGTGTCGGTGGTAGCGTTGAAGAAGCGTTCAAACAGAGCACGAGTGCACAGCTTCTTGAAATAAGAAATGACCTGCTGGTCCATCGGTTGCAGGAATGGAAGTGGTGTTCGGAGGCAGGAAGATGTGTCTGCATGCCGAGGGGATGTGCTGGGGGCGTTATCCAGGAGCAGGAGGCACTTCAGTGGCAGTCCATTCCCCTGCAGAAACCTCTTGATCTCAGGGCCGCATGCCCCTTCGAGCCACTCCTGGCACAGCTGTCGGGTTGCCCACGCCTTCGGGTTGGAACGCCACATCACTGGAAGTCTGCTCTTCAGGACGTTGCCCCTCTTGAATGCTCGTGGCGTCTCCGAATGATACACTACGAGCGGCGTGATCTTGCAGTCGCCGCTCGCATTAGCACATGAAATCACTGTAAGCCTGTCTTTCATAGGGTTATGCCCCGGCAAAGCTTTCTCCTCAGCAGTAATTTAGGTGTTGTTGGGCGCCCTGTTTCATAACAATTAAATACCCCACTGTTGTCCACACTAAGTGGGCATGAGGAAAGGATGCGACTCACAAATGCAGTTCTTATAATATATATATATATATATATATATATATATATATATATATATATGTATATGTATATAATTGGATAGCTCTTATCATTCTGATTATATTGAATCCCATAAATAAGTGCCGCAAGTTAATAGTAACGTCAGTAGTGATTAATAATATAGTGTACTTTTGACAGGGGTTGCCGTAGAAACTAGCACAACCACACCTAATCTAACTTTCAATTTTAATATCACGGTTCAGATCCTTCCCTCATATCAAGGCTCGTTTTTGTGTCCCTTGCTCTTGATCTTCCATAAGCAGAAATACTGCTCACTAGCTCTACAAATATTTGGGAGTGTTTTCTCACCCAAATAATGGAGCTATACTCGTTGCATCGAAAAATGGCCGTTAGGGCGGAGCACTGGGAGTCCCCCATGTGTTGCCACATATAATTATTTTATAATTTTATTTTATTTTATAATTTTATTTCATATTTTTATAATGTTGCCACATATAATTATATTATAATTTTTGTCACACACCACCACTGAGGTAAAAATCAAAGCAATGTTTTCTATACAAAGGTTTCGTTTCCTCGAGTCATAGACATGGCATAGGGACGTTGCCGCTACATCTATTCTCTGGCCCCGCCCCCCTCACACTGCATTCAGTGTGAGCCGTGCGGGCCGTGTTATCTGTGGAGATGTGGCAACATCGGGAAATCTCCTAATCCCGCCTTAGCGGTCACTTCTCGTTGCGCTGACTATAGCCGAAGTGGCCATGACCGTGAGCGTACCTTTCCATCTCGTTGAATGTCAATCTTGGACACAGGAACATCGTTATCTAACAAAACTTTTGGAAATGGGTCGCATATGAGCATTGTTTACTTTTGTCAATGCATTGAGATTGAGTAAAAACAGCAACGACTACAACAGCACTGTAGGAGAGAGACCAAACGCAGAGTATGGGATCCAGTATATTTGACGTTTCGACCAGCAGGGCTTCTTCAGAAGAAGCCCTGCTGGGCGGAACGTCAAATATATTGGATCCCATACTCTGCGTTTGGCCTCTCTCCTACAGCATTGAGATTGTCCGCATCTTGGTAGTTTGCCCGACTGCCGACAGAGAGCGTGGTAACTGTGACGTCAAGTTTGTGTCAAGCTATTACATACAATATCATACCATTCTTTTTACAAAAAAATGGGGCCAGTCTTAGTAAATAAAAGGAAGAAAACTTGTCGGCTAGCCTACTTGACCAAGTGACGTGCATTATCGGTTTTGATCTGGATATAGTCAGACGATTTTAATCAAACAGTTAAAAAAACAGCCATGGAATTTAAACACTTTGAATAGTTTCTATGCGTCAAGATCTTTTTCCCCTATATGAGAGGAGCTAAGTCAGAGACACGGATCTATTTCCACCCATTTCACTTCCCTCCACCCCTTCCATCTCAGCTCCTCATGGATGACAGGTCACCCCTGCATCCGCCAACTACCCCGAGTCAAACGCAATGCAGCAAGACAGTACATCCACAGCAAGGCCGCTTCACTTAATCGGCGACATCCCCCCTCTCCGTCCCCTCGCGCAGAAAAAGGGGTGAGATCTCACTTCGGGTTGCGTCAAAGTTTCATTCACACACACTCGGTGGCGCGGTTGAAAGAGTACTGGACTGCCAGTACAGAGGTGCGTCCGTACCTGGTTCGAATCCTGCCCAGAGCCGAAAATATTTCGGTATCGCTGCGCTTCGGATCGTTACTCCGACTCTCGTGGGCGGGGAGTTGTGTGTGTGTGTAAGGTCATAGCATTACCCATAGATCGGTCATACGAGCTCTGAGCTCTCTTCCGGGAGGGAAATAGCTGTCGATCACGAGTCCAACACGCGATCCAAAGACCAAGGTGAATACATAAGCACCCCGTATCCCCCAGGCTTCCCTTCCTTGCATATCAGTGTCATCCATACACATTCTCCACTTATCCCTATCTCCGGCCTACTCCCTTCCTTCCTCAACAGACATTTTCCTCTTTCTCAACGCTCCCTTCACCCCATCCATCCATCTCATCCTCGGTCGTCCCCTCAAGTTCACTCCGTCCACCCCTGCCTTCCACACCTCTTTCACTAATCTGTCGTCACTCATTCTTTCCATGTGTCCAAACTATTCCAATAATTTTTCATCTGTCTTATCTGCCATCTCCTTTTCCATTCCCACTCTCATCCTGAATGGTTTCATCCAGGTGAATGAAATGGAAGAGGTTGATGTTTTACACATGCTACTCCTGTGACGACACCCTTTAACTGGTTAATAGTGATCATTGCAGTTGGTCAAAATAAAAGAAACACGAAAAGTATTCTGATAAATTAAACGAGTGAATTCTGGTAAGTCTTTCTGCGTCGTGTTGCCATGTGCGACTCAGGATGAGATAGCCAGGAACGTTCACCCAACTCGCATCTTCCGGTTTAAATTTACATCCTATTCTAAGGTAAACATAATCACCTGCCGCTCATGGGCCACAATACTGAATATAATTATTTTTTCATGAAAATACTGTACTATATTGTCGTTACAGTAAACATCATTGGCATTTGACAATTAGCCTACATTGAATTTCAGTCTATTTGTTCAATGAAAAGGACTAATAATAATAATAATAATAATGATGATAATAATAATAATAATAATAATAATAAATTATTTTTATGTGCCAGAGCTGTTATACAAGTTAATTATGGGCCAATTTAATTTCTATTTAGATTTCTTATATATAAGAAGTCATAGGAACTACGTTATCAAGTATGAATATTTCTCTATACGATTCAAGTAAAAATATGCAGTGCTTCCTCAGGCAGCACTGCATTCCCTGCACACACAAATCAGAACTGTATAATGAGGTTGAAGTTAATTGACGATTTGATCATTCAGGAGGGCCATGTCATCACTTGTACAGTATGTGTTTGATGTCTACTATAGGCACTTCTCTCCCCATAGTGTGTGTTGCGTTTTCTTGGGGGATAATACCGCGCAATAGAGGTCCATACAGCTAGAAAAGAGTGATGATAGGAATTAAAGGAAATTTGTCTCCGATAATAAAAGAATGTTCCGTGCCTCTGGTCCATAGGGTGTCACTGAAGCATTCACTGGATCTATGCTGTCAGTATTCCCATATATCTTCCACGTTGGTTAGTCTGTGTTCATTTCAGGCAACTATGGCAGCTAGCTGCTGCCACCTTGCTCCGACTTGAGTTCCCACCCTGTGGAGCCTCTGTGTAATGACGTCACGCAGCTAGCAGACAAACGAACGCACGCACACACGCCCCTTGCTGCCGGTGACATTGCTACATCTCGAATGCCACAAACCAAATAACCTGCAACTCAGCATTTCCAAACATGTTTAAGCAAAATAGTGAGGGACACAACTCTAACACAGAAGAAACAAAGAATTGTTTACTTTCCGCCTATGGTGGTCCCATTATATATACTGGACACTGACGGTGTTTTGCCACACCATCATACTTCAATCTCACTGAGTTCAGAGCCTTTCAACGAAGACCTTTACCAATCATCACTATACAGAACGCTGCTGCTACGGCTACATCCGCTACCAATACCACCTAAACTACTCAATCACCACAAAAATAACTTCATTTTTCTTTAGCATATTCTGGACTGGTTTTAACAATTTGATTATGACAACATAACCACTGTATTTTCCTATGTTCTCCCAGATAATTCACAAAACCCCATCAATGTGATGGAGAATGTTTTCTCGATCTGGGGCGGAAGGCCATTCTGGTGTATGCAGTAGAACATCTCTTCCTCCCACGGCCCCAGCTGTCACGCTACCTCCTCTTCAATGATTCCCTGGCTGGAATGTTGTAACCTTCATATAATTACTTTCGTGATATGATTAGGTCTACATAATGATTCTACATTTATATTAAGCTATCAAATTCACAATGAGCCAAAGCGTTTTCAACAACATCCGAACTATCCCTACTGAAAATCCACCAGGAAAATTCTGGCGGCGTACCTTCGGTTGCGTTGCCACATCAAAGTGACTCGTGCAAGATTTATTCACGGCAGAGGCCGGTTCTAAATCCACAGCATTGGAACACATTGTTTTTATTATTCCCCAGACATTTCTTGACACGAATGAATTATCTATCCGACTTTTTTACTTTAACTCACTAATTTTCTCTTCGCTCTGTACCAACATGCTAAAGGGCATTCAAGCAGAGTTGGCTGCTAGTCTTAATCCCCAAATAGAACAACTAGAAACTGAACTTCTTCGGCAATTGGTCAGCACTTTCATTACTCATGCCAGGAAAATATTCGAACGCATTATTTTTACTATTCATATATTTAGCTAACAGCCCATAATATTGATATTAGTTTCAGTGATATGCAAGTGGACTTGCTTTAAGGTCCAAATACCTTTGAACGCAGCAAATGCAGAGACAAGCTATTACCTCCAGATTTTGCTAACATATTCTCAGAGGTCAAGGTAACCACATCTACAAACATTTAAGAATTCCATGTGTACTACAAACATTGCGCATTGGATGAGGGTATTGTACGGAAGGATTGGTACGACTGACGTTCTGAATTTGAAAAAAAAAAAAAAAAAAAAGGATGATGGCGCACCGATGAAGTTGGTAAGTGTGACATGTCGATCGTGCTTGTGGATAGATATGGTCTGTGATCTTGTTATGGAATTGTGATCGACAGCTATTCCTCTCATATGAGAAATCCGAGTTCCTGTATAGACGATCAACGGGCAATGCTACCTGTCACCCCAGCCACTCGCGAGAAACGACTTTCAATGTTTGTGAAGATATTTTATAACCTTGTCGTGTGCGGCGTTGAAACTCACTGTCCTTTCTCTTGTCTCAATTCATCAAATTTTGAATTAGATTAATTTCAGATGTGGGCTTGGTTTATAACAACTCAACTTTTTTCATATTCTTACTATATATTGTTGTTATACAAAAGAAGAGCAACGTACGTTTCTCTATCTCCTACTCTCCAATCTACCATAGCAAGTTTCAAATTCATGCATGATTCTAGCTTGGTTCACATCCTTAATTCCTAGTTAACATATCTATATTCGAATTTATCTATTGTTCCAGGTTGGGTTATGATTCATTCTAAGTACATTCAAACATATATGAAATCCTAGAGAAATGGAGTCTTTCTTGATGTGTTCTCATGACCTTCCTATCCCGAGTCGAGATACATTTTGTCAATGTAGTCTATCACCTTTAGTGACCTGAATACTGTAATCACCTCTTTCTTTCCGCTCCTTCAAAGTTGGCAGACCCGCTGTTTTTAGTCTCCCCTCGTATGGTTTATTTGCTGGGCTGAGAACCAGATTAGTTGCTGCCCTTTGTATTTTCTCAATCTTGCTCATGTCCTTCACTCTGTGTGTGTGGGGGGGGGGGCATACCACTGACCATTTGTCTATGATTTTTTCATCATCTTTTCATTCATACAGTCTTGCACATTTCATTCAGTATTCTGTCTCTCCCACAATCATACAGATATATCTGTCAGGTAACAGGTGGTCTTTTATCAACACTCCTCTTTTGCTTTTGTAATGGATTCGCTTCCCGAGGAATAGTTCGAAAATTGTCATTTTACAGTTATTGCCCATTTTCAGCATTTTGTATTTATGGAATTGAAATTTATATCCCATTCTTGAATCGTAGAAGCCTACAGTACTCCTCGTTTTCACTCTTCTCCTGATTTTTGCATCATCTGCAAACATGGTGTAGCATATTGTACCTCTCATCATCCCACTAACATAGATGAGAAACATTGTGAGTGTTAGCACTGAACCTTATGGAACTCCGCTAGCCACTGCTCTCCTTTCTGACGTCTTATCGTTTACCACTGTCCTTCAAGAAATAACCCAACACAGTAGTCTCCTAGTCCTCTAATATGCTCCAATTTCCACATTAGACAATTGTATGGCCCTTTATCAATAGGTTCCTCTAGGTCTAGGTACTCACAGTCCACCTAGTTCTCCTTCTCTTGCATCACATCGATCCTTCGAATATAAATTTAAAATGTTTGACATACAACTTTACCTCTAAAGCCAGACTGACTTCAAGACATTTGATCCCTCGAACTTCCACAACCCTTTAACATAATAACATAGACAAAATGTTGTAGCACATTTGTAAATAATAACCACGAAGAACCCACAGTCGGAATAAAAGGCTTCGTGACCTTTAACATAACTTCACTATTGTGCAGGTCAGTGTGTGTGTGTGTGTGTGTGTGCTCTTGCTTAAATACGTCCTTTTACCTAGTCTTCATTCTAATGCTTACATTTTGGATATACTTCAGTAGTGTAATTAAGTGTGAATCTGTTCATATACATGTGCATGTACACGCAGACTCCGCTGGGAGTACAGACCACCACCCTTGTTACCCATATCGTTGCTGCTCGTGAATGATCCCTGCCCAGGTAGCAATGCAGCAAGACACAGCACACCCACAACCACCAAACTCACCCAGAAATAAATCCTATAGAGAAATCATCTATAGCGCAAGAATGCATTCGCACGCCTACGTCCAGAATCAACAGAGCCCGCCCGGCAACAGACACCATTTGCCCTCGATGCAGCCACCACACAGAAAACGGAAAAGCTTCTTGCACTACACCGCCATACACTCAAACTTTCCAGTCGACAAGACAAATCTCCGCAGTGAATGATTTATAGATTGAACCTGTTTTCTTGGGGGAGTGGGAGGGTTCCTTCAAGAACTCAAGATGGACTGACTGACCGACAGGTAGCGCCCATGTGATGATAGGTTCTATATATCAAAAGTAAGTCGAAATGACAGAAAACTATGTAGAAAAAGTTCACACGGATTTCTATGAACATTGTCATACACATTCAGGGAACTGAAACTGTTATTGATATTATTATTATTATTATTATTATTATTATTATTATTATTATTATTATTATTATTATTATTATTATTATTATTATTATTATTATTATTATTATTATTATTATTATTATTATTATTATTATTATTATTGTTATGTGTGAGCAAAATTTGACGCAGCCCGAGGGGATTTCTCCCCGTCTTCTCCTTTTATGCAATGGGGGGACGGAGAGGGGGGGGGTCGCCGATTTAATGAAGCGGCCTTGCTGTGGATGTGCTGTGTCTTGCGACACTGCTTCTGACCCAGGGCAGTGGACAGGATGCAGGGATGACCCGTCATCCAGGAGGTGCTAAGATGGGAGGGAGGGTGGAGGGGTGTGGAGTGTATTTAGGGATGGAATGGGTGGGAATGGTTTTACGCCTTTTCCTTTTTGGCTACCCCCCTTGTAAGGGGGAAAAAGCCTTGGTATATGTATGTATGTTATTGTTGTTGTTGTTATTATTATTACCATCATTATTATTATTATTATTATTATTATCATTATTATTATCATTATTATTATTATTATGTTATCATCATTATCATTGTTATCGTTATTATCATTATTTTTGTTCTTGTTAATATTGTTATCATAATGCTTATTATCGTATACCATTGTTGTTATGGTTATTACAATAATTACCATATACACCAAATGCCTGTTACTCCTAATATTATAAACCTTATAAGTAGGGGAAGTGAAAGCACTCGCTCACATCATACACAAATAAAACCAATTAAGTCGTATCTTTGGGATAAAGGGTTGGATCAAAAGCTGGACTATTTCTACCACTTCACCGTATGATGACGCTAGCCTCAACCCTCCTTTATACACTCCTAAAAATGTATGAAAATAAATATGTGAAAAATTATACATGAAACATAATGTATATATAATATATATATATATATATATATATATATATATATATATATATATATACATACATACATACATACATACATACATATACCAATGGCTTTCTTTCCCCTTACAAGGGCGGTAGCCAAAAAAACAAAGGCATAACAAAAAACACTCCCACCCATTCCATCCCCTACATACTCCACTTCCCTCCACCCTCTTCCCTCTCTCTTATCTTGGCACCTCCTGGATGACGGGTCATCCCTGCATCTTGTCCACTGCCCTGGGTCAGAAGCAGTGTGACAAGACAGCACATCCACAACAAGGCCGTTTCATTAATTCGGCGACCCCTACTCTCCGTCTCCTCGTGTAGAAAGGGAGAAGACGGGAAGAAATCTTCGGGCTCCGTCAATTTATTTCCCATACATACTCCATCACCCCCACCCCCCTCCCCCCACCCCCCACGTGCATTACAGTATCATCCATACACAACCATTCTCCATTCACCCCTATCTTCTCTCCTCTCCCGTCCTTCCTCAACAGACATTCCCCTCTTTCTCAATACCCCTCTTATCCCATCCATCCATCTTATCCTAGGTCGCCCTTTCATGTTCACTCCTTCCACCTCTGCCTTCCACACCTCTTTTATTAATCTTTCTTCACTCATTCTTTCCATGTGTCCGAACCATCCCAATACTCTTTCATCAACCATATCTCCCAGCTCCCTTTCCACCCTTGTTCTGCTCCTTACCTCATTTCTCACTGTAGCCTATTAACCCCTATCATACTTCTCAGGCATTTAATCTCAAACACATTCAAACTCCTTTCTTCCTCTCTTATGTTCCATGTTTCTGCACCGTGCAATGCTGTCAGCACAATCACTCCTTCATACAATCTCCTCTTAGCATCCATTCCCAGATGTGTATTTCTCAATACACTTTTTAATCCCTCAAGGCATTTATTCGGTTCTCTAAATCTACATTCTACCTCCACTCCCACTCCTCCCTTCCCTGCCACATTCGCACCCAAGTATCTAAAACTATCCACTTCCTCCAGTCTGTCTCCCTTAATACTCTCTTCCATATATTATTTTTCATATATATAAATTATATATGAAAAATAATGTATGAAAACAATATATAAGAACATCATACATAAAAATTATATATAAATATGTTAAGAATAATATAGGAAAAAATAATAAATAGAAAAATAATATATGAAAAAACCCTTTTGGACTTCCTCTTTCTGGTCGACATCCAATGTCCCCTCATTTTATCCACTTCTATCCTCACCACTCTTTTAGTGTTTCGTCACTTATTCTCATTCCAATCCAAACCTAAAAACACATGGGCATTTCCAGAATAATTAATGATAAAAGGCGTTTAATAGTTAAGATTTCTTTAAAATAATTATCAAAATAATGTAGATTATTGTAACGTTCTACACACCGTCAAGCATTACTACGCCACTCAAATAATTCACATGGGCGGGTTGACAGTGATGGCCAGTTTAGCAATTTTAAAAGTATTTCCCTTAAATCTATTGCCATCACTTTCGACTAAAGAGATGAACATAAGAATAAAGGAGACTGCTGGTGACCATACGGCCTATACTAGGTAGTTCCATGTCTATTACCACCTTTCATCCCCATCCATAAAATTATCTTTCTCCGCAACCGACAGTTTCAGCACTCAATACATGGTTACTAAGTCTATTCCATTCGTGAACCACTCTACTGGTAAGCCAGTCCTTGCCTATCAACTGCACTAGCTTAAGGCAACATCGTGTTCGTAATCGTTCCTATGTATTTATATGCAAAGAGCTTTTTCCCCCTTATAAGGAAGGTAGCCAAGTCAAAGGCACGTACCTACGTCCACCTACTCCATCCCTTCCATCTAAGAATCCACATGGATGACGGGTCATCCCTGTATCCCGCCCACTGCCCTTCTCTGAGGCAATGTAGCAAGACACAGCACATCCGCATCAAGACCGCATCACTTAATCTGCGACCCTCCCCCCCACTCCCATCCCCCTCTCCGTCCTCTCATACAGAAAAAGAAAATACGGGGAGAAATTCCTTTGGGCTGCGTCAAAACATCATTCATACACAACCACTCCTTACCCCCTCCCCCTCCCCTCCCCTTGCATCCCATTTCCCCTACCTCTCCTTCCTGTGGTAGGGGGGAAAAGAATACTGCCACCGAGCCTTCTCACTTGGGTCGTGAAAGCGGCTTAAAACGGGACGGAGTGTGGGAATAGGCATTCTGCTCTCTGTAACCCTTTGGGTACATTCCTGTGAAAAGACGTCGTTCTTATGGAAAGAAAATGAACTTTCAAAAGAAATGACCCCATATGGATAAAGGACTGCATGCGTTTTAAGCAGTCAATATCTTAGGAAGTGTATTGAAACCCCTATGGACTAGAGCTACACAACTTTTATAATTGGAAACTTACATACATACATATACCAAAGGCTTTTTCCCCCTACACGGGGGGTAGCCGAAAAGAAAAAGGCATAGAAACCACTCCCACCCATTCCATTTCCTATATATTCCACTCCCCTCCACCCTCCTCCCTCACTCTTATCTTGGCACCTCCTGGATGACGGGTCATCCCTGCATCCTGTCCACTGCTCTGGGTCAGAAGCAGTGTCGCAAGACACAGCACATCCACAACAAGGCCGCTTCATAAATTCGGCGACTCCCCCTCTCCGTCCCCCATGTAGAAAAGGAGAAGACGGGGAGAAATCCCTTCGGGCTGCGTCATATTTTTTCTCATACATACTTCCTCATCCCCCATCCACTCCCCCTCATGTATCGCAGCATCATCTATACACAAACTCTCTCCATTCACCCCTATCTTCTGTCCTCTCTCGTCCTTCCTCCACAGACATTCCTCTCTTTTGTAATGCCCATTTCACCCCATCCATTCATCTCATCCTAGGACGCCCCCTCATATTCACTCCTTCCACTTCTGCCTTCCACACTTCTTTTACTAATCTTTCTTCACTCATTCTTTCCATGTGTCCTACCATCCTAATACTCTTTCATCAACCCTATCTCCCAGTTCCCTTTCCACCCCTGTTCTCCTTCTCACCTCATTTCTCACTCTATCTAGCCTAGTAACCCCTATCATACTTCTCAGCCATTTCATCTCAAACACATTCAAACTCCTCTCTTCCTCTCTCATGTTCCATGTTTCTGCTCCGTACAATGCTGTTGGCACAATCACTCCTTCATATAACCTCCTCTTAGCATCCTTTCTTGATGTCTATTTCTCATTACACTTTTCAATCCACCAAGGCATTTACTCGCTTCTCTCAATCTACATTCTACCTCCACCCCCACTCCTCCCTTTCCTGCTACATTCGCACCCAAGTATCTAAAACTATCCACTTCCTCCAGTCTTTCACCCTTAATGCTCACTTCCAGCCTGCTGTCACTCTCTCCCCTTGTACATCTCATCACCTTACTTTTATCCACATTTATCTTCAGCTTCCTTCTTTCACACACCTTCTCAAACTCTGTCACTAACTTCCTCAATCCCTCCTCTGATCCTGCTACAAGCGCAGTGTCGTCAGCAAACAACAGCTGGCTCACCTCCCACTTTTCTCCATTTTCTTTAATCATCTCCAACCCCTGACCCACTACCCTTGCATTCACCTCTCGCACCACCCCATCCATGTAAAGATTGAACATACATTTAAAGATTTAACAGCCATAAAAATCCTCGTTCTGTTCCCCTCCATAATCTGTCACCTCATTGACTTTACCTCTTCTTTGCGAAACTGTCTCTAAGGATATAAACACTAGTTATTGCCAATAAAATTAAAAACGGGGTGTATCTAATATCATTACAATGGTATAATCGAGGAATTTTTCAAGGTCCATCATTAAGTAAAATTCATATTCTTCAAGTTCTTGAAACATAACCGGACGGTTGGTGCATCACGTCAACTTGCTTGAAGCGCCTGGCAACGAGACCCGCTCGCTCATCCCGGTGGTCTTCAGTCCTCCTATAGAACCCTGACGCAGGAAACAAGTTCCCGCCAACATTCCGTCTTGTGCCCCATCAGCCTTGTCAGTCTGCTTCCCTCATCTTCTCTAGATCATTCTCTAGGATGTATATCTTTTCCGACGTCTTCCAGATAATCTTATGTCACCCCTAGCATGTTCATTCATCATTCTTTTAGGGAATGTTCTTCAGACATCCTAGCCACGTGGTAATGATAGCAAACCTTAATCTGAAATCATATATATATCACAGTTAACAACATTCGGTTTAGATTGGGAAGAGGGTTAGGTACGCTGATTTTTCTGTATAAATTAAAAAAATCTTATTGAGTAAAATCGATAGGTTATTGTCTTCACCTAGTAACCAGGTAGTGATTATTTTATTTAAGTGAACGTTACATGATCTGGACTAGACGTCAAGAGACATTCTTTTAATTATATTACTTTTTTATAATTCTTTTTTTTTACTTTCGCCAAACCCCCTCAGATTTTGTTACATTACGTTACACTGCCTTATGTTAGGTTTTATACTGGTTTGATTTAAGGAATTTAGCAAAATGGAAATGATTTATAAAGAATTTAACGAAATGAAAAACTCCATGCAGTTATTTTAGGATAAATTAGGGAGTCTGGGGAAAATTTATATAAAAAAAAATCGAATTTAGCAAAACTGAAACGAATTCAGATTATGGAATTCAACGATTCTTTTTTCTTTTTTTCTTTTTTTTGGGGGGGGGGGCAAAAAAAGCTAAGAAATTTGACAAACTGGGAACGACTCCACGGCATTAGATTAGGCTAGATTGGGGAACTTAGGTAAAAATATAGATAAATGAGAAATAAAAAAAAAACATGAATATATAAAACAAATAAAGAATAAGATAAAATGAAATGGAATTTAGCGAAATGGGAACGTCTCCGCGGATAAATATGGTCGCTGGCAACTGCGGGGGATCAAACCGAAGTTGCCACCGGTCTGGATCGATGCCGATGGGGCAGCAAAAGGGCAAAGGTGAGAACTCAGGCCGGAACTAAGCTACACACACACCTTAAGGCACCACCCCCTACGGACCAGGGTCACACATCGTCCCTTTATGAGTGGAGCCTAATCTTTAATCAGAGAAGGATGCTAATATATTTCAACTTGTTCTCCACCCGTTCTTCTGGTGATGGAATACAAAAAACTCGGTTTGATGCGTTTACCCATTCACCCCGTTACTCACATTAAGAAATAATAAAAATTAAAATAGAATTAGGTAAGATTGTGGTTGTTAATAGTAATAATGAAATATGATTGAATAAGACAAAATATATATTTTATTTGTCTATACCAAGAAATATATATACTGTACACTCCACTCGAGTTCTCCATCTGCAGTGTTTTAAAGAATTAGTAAAGATTCTTTTATCTCCCTAATATATATATATATATATATATATATATATATATATATATATATATATATATATATTATATATATATATATATGTATTATTTTGTTGTATATACTATTATTATTTTTGCCTTCAGAACGTGACAAATTTACCCCCTGGTTGGGTATCAGTGACTTATGATAGAAGAGGAAAAAATCCTAGATATTCAATAGTACCAGAAAATGTTCAATTTTTAATGGCCAACAGTCATGCCCCCTCTTGAATCAACAACACAAACGTACATTCCGTTGTAATTGCACGGTCGCATTTTCCATGACAAACTATTCCTATTATTACGAAGGGTATTAATGTGTGTGGAATAAACGGAAGGTACAACGACAAAAGGCTACATTTGTATGAAATTCGTTTTGTACACCAGAATTTATTTGAATAAATGTACCTGGTGAGACCCCCCAGGGTTCCTACTGGACGTCTTCTGTAGTCTGACTGTTGGCAAGCCTGCTCCTTCCCAGTAGGCTTGCGTGTCTTTCCTCACGAAACTTCACTGTCCTGCTACGAACATTCGCGTAATCACTCTCCCGATGTTACTTGCCCCCAGGTGAATATGGCGGATCTTAGTGAAACAGCATAGGGATAGCTTGGATGAAATTATGAATATAACCAGGTACATGATACAGAGGTTGAAAGAACAGATTGGTAGCATTTGCAATGGAAGAATACATTTACCGCCCGGTATGGTATACAATAGCGACGGGGATTTGAGCGCGCGTTCCAATGGGATCATTTTTTTGTTTGACGTGGCGACGAAGAAGACGGCGCTGCCAAGGTTTACCACATTTCTTCTCCGAAGTTTATGAATTTGCAAGGAGGTGCTCCTAAGAATTCTTGGTGCGTATCTCAATGCTGCTTCCGAGAACTGTTTACACCTTAGCATAGTTCGTGATATGAATGAAAGAAGGGCCATTCTTCATGGCTTATCTTGAACAAATATCCTGAAGCGCGCAGGGGATAAAATTGATTGAATTGATTAATTGGCAATACATTAATGTGTGATTTCACATTCACAAAAGGGAAGAAATATGGAATAGCAATAAAGTTATATATGTCCGCATATTAGCATGCACGATAAAAAGTTTCGAGCCTATGGTAGTCATTCAACGGATGAATTTGTTTATTTTTTCATGTCAGTTGGACAGCAATAAGAATTCCATTTATTAGCAACGTCTTTTCGGAACAGAAAATGCGTAATTTTTTGTAATTTTCTTTATGTTTATATATATCTATTTTATTTTATCTACTTATTTACTTATTTTTGTTCTGGTACCCATACCCAGAACAACTGATGGAACTGGTTTGACATAAAATGCGACCCTTTCCTGACCAGGACGGCTCCTATGACGTCATCACCTCTTGCACGCGACATGACGTCACGATATCTGCGTTCCGACTGACATGTCTACATTGCCCTTGCATAACATTTCCTGTGAGGTATTTATCTTACGCATTTTTTATTAGTTGTCCATCATCTTTTGTTTTAGTTTTGGGTACATGTATATTTATACGCTTGAACTTCAAGAATCTTACAATCGATAAAGGCTATTCTTTGAAGGACACTCTTGTTATGTTCTTATTCATCTTCAAACCTACATTTGAAACTTTATCTGTTGAGATCACAAAGTATATTAATCTTGTGAAGTAAGAATAATATCATCCGCAAATCTGAGGCAATTAAAATATTTCTCGCTGACTTTGAAATATTCCCCCTTTCAAACTGGACAGCGAACAGTACAGTGCTACACTGTACAAATATGTAATTCCGGTAGAAACTGCTTTGTTGTATCTTACATTGAGATACGTCATCGAGTATATAACATGGTGGTAAAACTGAAATACAGCCATAAGCCTACCAATGAAGAATAGGGAAAGAAACGGAATGTTATAGAAATTGTGTAAAATTCAATGCTGTATATGATATATCTCTTATCGCAAACAAGGATGGTGGTAATGTATTGGAAGATCAATCAAAGAAATATTTGTCTTAACAATATAGCTAAGGAAATATATTAAGGATTAAAGTTCAGCAAGACAAAAGCTATACACTTCTCAACTTTGAGTTTGTCTATACACCTTTTAATTTTTTATTTTGTTATATTTACCGTAGTGAGTCTAGGGTAAACTTACTCACTACGGTAAATATAACAAAAGGAAAAATTAAAAGGTGTATAGACAAACTCAAAGTTAATAAAACACCAGGGCCTGACGGTTGGCATCCAAGAATCTTAAAGGAAATTAAAAATGAGATTGCTGTTCCATTAGAAATTATTTTCAAGAAATCCATCATATCCGGAGATGTCCCAAGAGAATGGAAGCTAGCTAACGTTACTCCCATATTCAAAAAAGGTGACAAAAAGAAGCCAAATAACTATAGGCCTATAAGTTTGACTTCAATCGTAGGAAAAATAATGGAAACTATCACCAGAGATGCTATCGAACATCATTTAGAAAGTAACCGTTTGATAAATGATAGCCAGCATGGTTTCAGACGGAAACGTTCTTGCGTGACTAACTTACTCGAATTCTACAACACAGTTATCTCGAATTATGACAAAAGAAACAATATAGATTTAAT
Organism: Oratosquilla oratoria; assembly: GCF_046742065.1. Lineage (NCBI taxonomy): Eukaryota > Metazoa > Arthropoda > Malacostraca > Stomatopoda > Squillidae > Oratosquilla > Oratosquilla oratoria. Next base: position 2,787,550 of record NC_134815.1, on the reverse strand, counting down.
ATATCTAGACTTTGCAAAAGCTTTTGATACCGTCCCACACGAAAGACTACTTACTAAATTAGCTTTGCATGGAATAAGTGGTAGCCTATTAGGTTGGACTAGTAATTGGTTGAATGGTCGAAAACAGAGAGTTGTTTTAAATGGAAAAACTTATGGATGGAAAAGTGTTGCAAGTGGAGTTCCTCAGGGTTCCGTTCTTGGGCCACTTCTATTCATAGTATATATAAATGATATAGACCATGGACTAAAATCTACTGTTTCCAAATTTGCTGATGATACAAAACTGTGCGGAGTGGCAAATGATCACTCAAACCAATTAGATATTCAAGAAGATTTAGATCAATTACAGCAATGGTCTGAAAAGTGGCTAATGAAATTTAACACAAGTAAATGCAAGGTAAGGCACATAGGTAAAAATAACAGTAAGTACGATTACAAGTTATTTGGAAATTCGTTAACAAAAGTGGATAGTGAAAAAGATCTCGGCGTAATTATCAGTAACGACCTCAAATCATCCAAGCAATGTATTTCAGCCTCTGAGAAAGCAAATAAGATTCTAGGACTGATTGCGCGATCTTTTGATGTCAAAAGTCCATCACTCATTAACAAGCTATATAAATCGTTAGTTCGTCCACATTTGGAATATGCTGTTTCCGTATGGTCACCGAATCTCATTAAAGACATTGACAGACTGGAAAAAGTACAACGGCGAGCCACAAAACTTATTCCAAATATCAAAAATAAATCATACGAAAATCGACTAAAACATATGAATCTGTTTTCCCTAAAAAAGCGTAGACTCAGAGGTGACTTGATACAGGTCTTTAAAATTCTAAAGGGAATTGACAACATCAAAAGTGACAATTTTTTTTACATTGAATGAGAATCAGACAAGAAACAATGGTCTCAAACTGTCCGGAAATAGATTCAATTTGGAAGTAGGTAGAAACAACTTTGCCAACCGTGTAGTTAATGAATGGAATAAACTTCCTGCACAGGTAGTGCAATGTAGTTCAGTTCGAAGCTTTAAGAATCATTTAGATAAATACCTAAGTAAGATGCTGTTATGATTATAATTTATCTTATATTATTTGTTTTTGTTTTGTTATCATTTGTCTGTCTGATTTTCATTTATTATTAGTTATATGTCAATTTATTATTATTTACTATTTACCTGTTTGTTTATTATTTAACTATACCTATGCATTTATTTATGTATTTTATTTGTTATTTACATTATCATTTTTTTTTTATTAATATGATTTTTTTTTCGCATCCGACCTAGATATGGATCAAAAGGTCTCCTGTCGGCATGCTCCGCCTTTGTAATCCTTTGTAACTTACCAAAACCGTTAAAATCCCCAGGGGATGTGCCTGTCGGCTGTCCTAAAGTCGACATTTAAATTTCATATCACTCACTTTAATGATTTCACATTAAGTAGCGTAATTATTGTTATTTTTATTAACCATAACTGAAAAAGTAAAGTAAGAATATGCTGTAAGTTGTCAGAGCAGATATCGTTGCAAGAGAAATGGGCAGGAAAACAGCGGTAGAGAAACACACATCAATACAGACAGGATAAAGAGTGAAAGTGACAATAACAATAGTATTAAACCATAATAGAATTAAATCTTTCTGACTGATCATCTTAGCAGTTAGATCACACGAATAAAATTTTGTGATATTTGTGAAATACATACAACGTCGCAGAAAGAAAAAACGTGATCGTAAGGACAGTAACTAAATTATCATGCCCTTCACTGTGGCATAGTTTATCAGCATTGTCGTGAAGAATTGGTGGAGCCTCAGAAGTTAAATAAAATCGAAAGAACATATATTCACTGGATGGTAACCCGATTTTTTCCCCCAGCAATAACTAGCGCTGCTTCTTTGGGGACAATGTTACACAGAGAAATCATGAAGACTGTAATGGCACAATAATGATGATGATGATGATGATAATAATAATAATAATAATAATAATAATGATAATAATAATAATAATAATAATAATAATAATGATAATAGTAATAATAATAATAATAATAATAATAATAATAATAATAATAATAATAATAATGATAATAGTAATAATAATAATAATAAAAAAAAAAAATAATAATAATAATAATAATAATAATTATAATAATAAAGTTCCCTAGCATACTGACTGTACAAGTGACGCAATCAATACCCTATATGGTGGAGAACCAGATATTGGGTATGACCAGAGAGGAAGTGATGTAATCAAATATGTAAAAAATGAAGATGCTCGTTGGCCGAGCGTGTTAGAGCGTCGCCATTTCTGGCGGAGGTTGGGGTGATGTCAGGTCGATATCTGCCGCCAGCGAGTTGGACCAAGGGCATGACTCACTAAATTCTGCGATTCAAAATCCACTGAAAAGGGTACTGTCCTAGCCTCCTCACAGGGGGAATCACATTAGACTATATATATATATATATATATATATATATATATATATATATATATATATATATATATATATATATATATAATAATAAAATAGAATGAAAAATGAAGAACGGTAAAACACCGGGACCAGATAACATACCAGTGGAAATTCAGAGGAGGCTGAGGGAATTCCGGTTGAAGACATTTCACGATGAATGCCACCAGAATGGAGAGATAGCGTTATCGTTCCTATCTACAGAGAGGATGATGACATCCAGGGCTATGTAGATTACAGGAGAATAAAATTGATGTCCCGCACCATAAAGATCTCGGAAAGAGTAAGGGGGGAGAATTAGTACAGAAGACACATTTAATAGTACAGAAGATTAACCGTTTGGTCTAGTAGGGGGTGGGAAATCCAGCATTTGTGTTCAGAAAGATCAAGTGAAAACATCGGAAAAATCAGAAGGGCCTTGTTTTATATAGAGACCTTTTTCTTGGCTCTAAGCAACTGACACAACATCAGCATATTCTGAAACAAAGAACAGAGAACTCGAATCTAAACCAACGAAACAAATGCATCTTTACAATAATCAGATGAGGGTGTGGCGATGTTCAAAATGACTTGGCGACATTCAATATAAAAGGAAAAGTGGCATAAGCGGAAAGTCCCATAAGCGGTCAAATGATACGGGTTATAAAAATCCCTCACACCAGACTCCGGAGAAAACACCTGTTATCAGCTTCTCTCGTGCTGATAAAGCGTTATAGACCAAAGATAAGAACCTCTGCCAAGAAGAGATGAGAACCGAGCGTAAACATCTATAAGGAGCCCAGCCACACACAGTGGCGGATCCAGGATAAAAAAAAATGGGGGGGCTAACGTGAATTCCTTCCTCTGAGTAGTCTGATGTATCAGAAGTCTGAGGTATACTTAACTTAATAATGTTTTTTCAGATTTTTCTGTATTTTAGACATATATAATAGAATGTATATTCGTTTTATATTGTTACACGCTTGTGCTAGTCAGTGATAAGGCAATGGCACGCGTATACTATCGCATAAAGAGAAATTATTGCAGGATCCGTGTATAGTGTTAGTGCACATGGACAACACAACACAAAACAATCATATAGGTGACAATACAGGTATGTTAAACGGCCAACGAACGTGGTATATCTCCTTTCTATCCCTTTTCAGGGCAACTGAGACACAACCCTGGCTACCCTACAACACGCGCAGCACAAAACAGATAAATGGAATTAAACAAATGCCAAACACAGCACAATTCCGCCCAAATACCGCCAGTTTATTTTACCCCCGGACCTGGCAAAACATCAGAAAGTACTAAAATCGATTAAATGACATCCTTACAATGATTCATGGATGAAAAAATTGGGGGGGGGGGACTTCAGGCCCTCCCCCTGGATCCGCGCCTGGCCACACAGCCTTCCCATTTCGCTAAATTCCAGCTCGCCCTGTTACGTTTTGCCAAGCTTCCCTTCACCAAATTATGTTTTGCCAAGTTGCATATCACCGAACTCCCTTAGGTCGGACATTTCGCCCAATTCTCTATAACTGGGTAGAGTACCATTTGCCAAGACGTAATTCAGCAAAATAAGAAATATTCCATCCGTGCCAGGAACGTATGGGACGTGGGCCTGGGTGAAGGCAAACTCTGGAAAGGTTTGTTAGTTTGTTTAAGGCAAACTGGAAAGTTTTGTTAGTTTGTTTAAGGCAAACTCTGGAAAGTTGTTGTTAGTTTGTTTAAGGCAAACTCTGGAAAGTTGTTGTTAGTTTGTTTAAGGCAAAACCTGGAAAATTGTTGTTTGTTTAAGGCAAAATCTGGAAAGTTGTTGTTAATTTGTTTAAGGCAAACTCTGGAAAGTTATGTTTGTTTAAGGCAAACTCTGGGAAGTTTTGTTAGTTTGTTTAAGGCAAACTCTGAAAAATTTTGCTACTTTATAGTTAGGCACCTATGAATCAGATAATAAGCTCGCTTCTGGCAACGAGAGGACGGAGGGAGGAGACGGTGTCTGTCCTCGGTGAAGTCTCAGTGCTAGAGGTGGCTGGAGATAGCTTACTCAGTCCTGAGGCTCTCTTCTAAATTCTGAATTCCTAGGAAAGACCACCCGCTTGCGCGGGATCGGTTTTTGTGGGAGGGGAAGAATGTCTGTAAGAAAATGAAAAGATAGTAGTGTATAAAAGAGGGCTATTGCCACCGAGCGAATTAGCGAGCGATTAGGGGCTGCTGGTGGTCGTGGCTCGGGAGAAATGGACTGGGAGCTTGGACGGCGGCGTCGACGCCGGGATTAAAGATAGATTACAATCACCAAAAGCTCAGAAAATGGTAGGAGGCGTAGTAGGAGAGAAAGGTGGAAAAACGGAAAAATCTTTAGTGGGAGGTAAACTGAAATGAGAAGATGTAGTGTAGTATAAGAGAAAGTTAGAAAGGAAGCGAATTTTAGTCGAAGAAAAAGTAAGTGTAGATGTTTGTGCGTGAGTCGTGGCTATGTTCGTGAGAGGTGTGTGTGTGTGTATCTTACGGGAAGAGAGTAGAGTTCACTTCCCGCGTGTAGAGCGCGTTCCTGATTAGCCCCAGGTAAGGCATGAGCTCTCCTGCTTTTCCCAAGGTTGGGTTAGAGTTGTGTATGCTTGTAGCCTGTCAATTATTGGGCTACATGCAATATTATTATTGTTATTATTATTTCATCATTATTGCTATCACCAGTCAAAGCTGGTGAAGGGGTGTATTATTAATTGGTACGGTTATACACGTATTATCGTGTACACCGCACGTGGGACGGGCGCAGCTGACAGATAGTCTGTGCGGTGTGGTTTAGGTGTATTGTGTTGTATCAGGTGTTTGTGTCTCGTGCAGTTTTTCTAGGTGTCTTGAGTGAAGTTTGTGTTTGTGTTGGTTGAGTGGACGGATGTTGGAAATTCGGTGTAGAGACTCAGTGGTTCTGAAGTCGCTCCATCGCGAACCCGTGATGAACTTGACAGCGGCATTCTGAACCTTCTGATGGTCGTAGTTATTAGTGGGACATGTCAGCTGGCTCAGTCCCGGGGACTGGCACAGAATCGGTCTGACGAGGGCTAGGTACAATCGACGTTTGGTGGTCAGTGTCGCAGTTTTGAAGCGTCTTAGCTTTCCCAGCACAGCCCTAGCCTTCGCTCCCTGCTTGCGGAAGTGTGGGGTCCAGGTAAGACCACTATCAAGTGTGCTACCCAGCACATAGGTATGGTCCTTCACTGGGATGTTTGTGCTCTCTTTCCTTGGTGAGCTCCCGGTGACCCCTTATATTTACTGGGATCAGGACCCTTGCATTAACTGTCCTTTGGGAGACGCTCAGCACAGCTATGGGCTGCAGGTGTTCCAGAAGACGCGTTTTGTCCGACCCACCGCGACGGTCGGACCTCAAGGTCCTGTTTTGTCCGACCCGATGCGGCCGGGTCATGACCTTAGGGCAGCCGGTGACTGCCAGGTGTTCGGTCGCTATGAACCTTCAGAGGAGCCGATGCTAATGCGTTACCAGCGAGGCAACTGCCTCACATTGTGTAATTTTTTCTATTTTGAAGAGCTACAGAGACCAAAAATAAAACAAGAAAATTATAATAATACGCACACTGAGGAACCGCACCAGAAAGAAAAGAACAAAGATTAATCCAGTTCAGTGCCAAGTACCGATGTCTAAGCCTAAGTGCAAACTGAGACGCAGGTGACATAAGCGACGCAGCACAGATCAAAGGTAGACTTTTTCTTGCTAAATTAAAGTACAGTTTGAACTTCTTTCTTGAAATGTTTCTAGATGCACTACCTCAGCATTTCAAGTGAGAGAGAAGCTCAAACTGTACTATTCAGCAACAGGAAGTCTGCCTTTGTTCTGTGCTGCGTGGCCTGTGTCGTCTGCGTCTCAGTTTGCGGTCAGTCCAAGAAAGGGTCTCTTTTTGAAAGAGTCGAAATCAAAGGCACGTGAAAATCCACCATGAAAAAACATTTATAGAACCTCTCAAAGGAAGCAAGGACATGAGCGTACGGCTTGATTCTTACAAAAGGCAATGTCACGAACTACCCCTAAAGTTCGGTCCACGCTGTGCCCCATGCCCATGGCGGTGTTAGTGACGCTGAAGGGGATCGAGGTTTTCAACACCACCAGGGCACTGCTGAGCTGTATAGACCCGGCTCGATTTGATGGGCAAGCACAAGTCGTCAGTGCCGCCTCAGCCTTTGTCGATAGAAGACGTATCGTCGACCTCTCCGCCATGACCTTCTGCTAGCCCCTTTGAGTGGACAAGAGGCCACGCCCAATATTTTATAGAGTTAGTGAAGCAGCATCCCCTAATTATGGAATATCAAGGGTGAGGAATACAAAATGAGTGACATTAGGAGTGCGAGACTTGATGATACGAGGAAAGAGTTAGGGAGCTTTTAGGTTAGGTTAGGTGCGTTTGTGCCTTCACCTCAGGCCCGCGTATACACACACACACACACACACACACACACACATATATATATATATATATATATATATATATATATATAAATTAATGAGAAAAAAAATCGGTACTGAAGTTGCTATTAATTTGCTATACTTATCTATGAGGTTTAAGATACACAGAACGATAGCAGCTATCCTATATAGATAAGAATTGTATCTGTGAGACTGGCAAACAATTTTACATTCGTCGATTTTTCCATAAAAAAGATATGTCAGTACAAAAGATTGCAGGCACCTGCAGAAAACAGATTTTGATGTTTTCCCTGGCCCCCAACACTGGTAACACTTTTGCAACAGAGATTTGGGTGCGGTTGTGTTATTCAACGCAGCCCCCGCCAAAAACACACTAAATATTAAAAAATCGCTACTGACGTTACTATTAATTTGCTATCCAATTATATATATAAGAATAGCATTTGAGAGTCTGTCACTCCCTCATGCCCGCTCAGTGTGGACACTTAACTCAGCTTTCAACACCGCCACCTGCTACATGCAGATCTGCATGAGGCACAGTGTGGACCCGGCAGGAGGCTAGGATGGTGCCCCTTATAGAGGACCTTGTAGTTTAATGAACCATGTCCTTGGTCCAACTCGCTGGTGGCAAGGATCGGACTGTCGTTATCTCGACCTCCGCCGCAAGTAGCGACGCTCTAGACCGTTCGGTCAGTGAGTCCACAAAAAAGTATATGTTTTAGGAGGTCTAGTGCTGCGTTCTTTTTTCCGCAAGGAGGCGCGCGGTTATGGTCTTATCACGCTAAGCTGTTTTTCCTCCCACATCCTACCTTCAACTTCCATCTGAATAACTACTATATGACTTTGCTAATCTAGACTTCTCCTAGAACATTTCAACAGTATGTCTAACATTCCCGTAGGTTTACAATCTCTTAGTTCATCATTCCGCTTTGCTAAATATGACGGAAAGATCATTTTATATTTGGAGATTTGAAAAATAAAACATTGTAACCGAGGTAATTTTTATTCACACTCTGTACCGTCGGCGCTGGCGAATCCCGTGGAAGCCCAGTGCGATAACCTCTTTAAGGGGTTTTAAAGTGGAAATGGAAGCAGAAAGGATACAGCGATACCATATCGCGGCGAGGAGGGAAGGGTTGGGGGAGAGTGAGAGGAACAATGGAGGTTGTAACGGGGTGACAAACGAGAAACGTAGTATGGGATTGCAATGATCGTTGAAATTCGAGACTCAAGGTTCGCAAGAAAGCTTGACAATGGTGCTTGCGTGACACTGGAGTGCTGTGTGTGTGTGTGTGTGTGTGTGTGTGTGTGTGTGTGTGTGTGTGTGTGTGTGTGTGTGTGTGTGTGTGTGTGTGTGTGTGTGTGTGTGTGTGTGTGTGTGTGTGTGAGATATTCACCAAGATCTTGGATCTCGTGATCCACAGCGATTACCCTCACGGATGAGAACTCAGAGCTCGTATATGGCTCGATCTATGGGTACTGCTGTGATCTCTCTCTCTCTCTCTCTCTCTCTCACACACACACACACACACACACACACACACACACACACACACACACACACACACACACACACACACACACACACACACACACACACACACACACACACACACACACACACACACACACACACACACACGCACACACGCACTAATCCCGCCCAGGCCTGAAATAATTTCAGTATCGCTGCGCTGCGAGTCGTTACTCCAACTCTCGTGGGGGAGGGGAGTTGTGTGTGTGTGTGTGCGTGTGAGGTCACAGCATTACCCATAGATCGGTCATATATGAGCTCTGGGCTCTCTTCCGCGAGGGAAATAGCTATCGATCACGAGTCCAACACGTGATCCAAGACCATAGTGATGAATCACACAATTCCTTGTCCACGAGAGTTGGAGTGCCAGCTCGCAGTGCAATAATGCCAAAATTATTTCGGCCCTGGGCGGGAATCGGACTTGGATAGCTGGATTAGCAGTCGCGAACGGTACCACTGCGCCGTCGAGCCGTGAGAGAGAGAGTGTGTGTGTGTGTGTGTGTGTGTGTGTGTGTGTGTGTGTGTGTGTATGTGCGTGTGTGTGTGTGTGTGTGTGTGCGTGTGTGTGTGTGTGTGTGTGTGTGTGCGTGTGTGTGTGTGCTATTTACCATGTTCTTGGATCACGCGTTGGACTCGTGATCGAGAGTTATTACCCTCCCGGAAGAGAGTTCAGAGCTCATACATGACCGATCTATGGATAATGCTGTGACCTTACACGCACACACACACACCCAACTCCCCGCCCACGAGAGTTGGAGTAACGATTTGCAGCGCAGCGATACTGAAATTGTCAGCCCTGGGCGGGATTCGTGTGTGTGTGTGTGTGTGTGTGTGTGTGTGTGTGTGTGTGTGTGTGTGTGTGTGTGTGTGTGTGTGTGTGTGTGTGTGTGTGTGTGTGTGTGTGTGTGTGTGTGTGTGTGTGTGTGTGTGTGTGTGTGTGTGTGGAGACTTGGAGAGGGATAGTGAGGGTAAGTGAGTTTAAGTGACCAAAATATGTCCGCCCTCAGCTGACAGGCGGAGAGAGAGAGAGAGAGAGAGAGAGAGAGAGAGAGAGAGAGAGAGAGAGAGGGGGGGTGGATTCCAAGATTCACAAAAACCTTGAGTCCTGTTTATAACGTGGAAGTAATTAGGGTAATTAGCGTGAACAACAACTGACATAAGGAAGCGAGTAACCGCAGAAGCATCGGATAAAATCAACATCAAATTCCACATTTTAGTTATCATGGACACTGCTTTACCGCCGCTTCTATGCTAATGGACAACATCACGCCTCATTCGTAAGTTATCTTACAATGTACGTGTTGAATTGGTTAAACCTATGCGCAAACCGAGACGCAGGCGACACAGGTGACACAGCACAGAGCAGAGGCAGCCTTCCTGTTGCTGAACTGAAGTACAGTTTAAACTTCTCTCACACTTGAAATAGTTCTAGATGTACTACACCAACATTTCAAGTGAAGAGAAGTTCAAACTGAACTTCAATTCAGCAACACTTTTCTTGTAGTAAGAAGTAGTGGAGGTATGATTGAAGTATTTGTATTTTATAACCCAAAATTTGGTGTAATGTGATTATTATTGCTTAAGGGGTCAGATAAGATTAAGAACTTAAAAACAGGATGAAGGAGACTGCAAAAGACCATGAGGCCTACACTAGGCAGTTGCCTGTCTACCACCACGTGTCATCCCCATCCATAAAGTTGTCTAACCATTTCTTAAAACAACTGATGGTTTCAGCGTTCATAACATTGTTGATAAAATTATTCCATTCGTTGACCAGTAAACCAGTTCTTGCCTATTTCCTTCTTAAATATAAAATTATCCAATTTAAATCTATAACTGCGAGTCCTGCCCTGTTGTTAAACCTTTGATCCACTTGAACACCTCTATTAGATCACCCCGCACTCTGCGCCTTCCCAGAGAGTGTAATTTAAGGTGCCTAAGCCTTTCTTCGTAAGGTAAATTTCTGAGCCCATTAATAATTTTGGTCATTCTCCTCTGTGATTGTTGCAAAGTATTGTGTAAGTCGAGCATTCCAACAGTATATTTGGTATATTAAGTGGTGGTGGTTGGGGGATCACAAAGGCAGAGTGGAGGGTTGTCTCCTGTCATGAAAAGGACATGTGTGGCGCTAAAATGTCCTTTTTTAGACATAATAGTACTGTTTATAAACATTGGTGTTAAGATGACCTTGGGTATATGGGTTGTCTCCTGTCATGAAAAGGACATGTGTGGCGCTAAAATGTCCTTTTTTTAGACATAATAGTACTGTTACATTGGTGTTAAGATGACCTTGGGTATATGTGAGGTTTGAGTGTTTCCAGCTGGTTTGTTGGGTGTTGTTTTCAGTCTTTGCCTCATGTTTACTGACTCGCCCCTGGTAAGGCAAGACCTGTCAGTTGGGACAAGCCGCTTTTTTATTTTCTATTTTTATTTATTTATTTAATCATTATTTTATTTATTTGTTTATTTCTAAGCCGATGATTGAATCGCCTCTTCAACTAGTCAGGGCTGTCAGGAACCAACGCGACACAGCACGCAGCGGGTCCCGGTAGCCTAACTGAATTCACAACCACATGCTCAGAGTTGGACGCGGTATCTTCAGAGCTGCCACGCGTAATCGTGTTTATTATTACGAATTGGAGGTCTGGGGCCGTATACACAAAACTTTTTTGTTAGCCTTAACAATCTCTGCTAGCTAACAGAAAACCACTAAAAGTTATACACCAATGCTTAACTAACAACTGTTAGCTAGCAAACAGTTGTTTGTCAAGTACCGCTAAACAGCGCTGAAGTTAGCAGCTTATGAACATGTAAATGGACGTATTATCAAAAATTGCACACATAAAACAGTGTTATTAATGCAGTTGTTCAGAATTTATTAATAAAGTATCATGATAGCACATAGATATCGTATGTATGGGTTTTTAGAAGTACTTATCAACCAACGACAGATATTTTTGGACGAAGGCGCATTGTACAGGCGGCCGTGCCACAGACAAATCTTCCGACAGAAGACTCAACAATTATTTCAGAGGACATAGACATGGCAGAAGAAACACAGAAAAAGAAAAGGAAGCCAAACTGGTCACAAGAGGAAACACTCCTCTTGATCAACGTGATTATGGAGAAAAAATAATTATAAATTGGCGATTCAATCCAAGTTTAAACCACAAGGATAAGAGGGAGGCATGACAAACCACGTATTGTTTTCTGTTTACATATAAATGTTCATCGACACTTGGAGCCCCAATTCTAATGTTTGTGCCATCTATGGTACCCACAACACCGGGAAACCTACAGTCTTCCATGAACTCTGCTTGTTTTACTTGCACTTCTTGGCGAGTCAATAGGAATTTTACAAACTGATTTACAATATCTGGTTCTGATAGTGCATCAATTGTTTGAGTAATGACACGGCTGATTGATGCTTGCGAGGTCCCAAATTCGTCACTGCTGCATTTTACCTGTGGCTAAATATCATAGGGTAATTGCCACCTTCGTCTCAGGACTCAGTGGTCGATTCCGTTCTGTTCGGGATTGAAGTTTGTCCCTCACTAAATCAGCCATTTTTATTATACCAGCACGGTTCATTCTGAAGCGTTTGATGAGTTCGTCGTCATTGTACTCGTTAAATATGTCCCGTCGCTGTCGATAAACTCGCAGTCATCTTTTTAGTTGTTGTTGCTCCGCCATCTTCTCTACTAACAGGAACTTGTTAAGAGCTTAATAGTCCTCCTCAGCACTTTTATCTTAACAGTACTTTTAAGGCCCTAACAAGTTTTCTGTATCCACTGTTAGTGCTTAACAGCTAAATGTTAGCCTTAACAGGAATTTGTTACCCTTAACAGCTATTTGTTAGTGCTAACAAGTTTTGTGTATACGGCCCCTGGATATTAATCTGCTGCTGGGAGTCGGATAACGGCGTCAAATAGGGTTGACGCAGTCTTTCGAGTCGTTTTGTCGGCGCGTTCCTTCCCGGGGATGCCGCCATGAAATGGTACCTGGTAGAATTCCGTATACGGATTTGAAAGGATTGAATATTTGGATGGTCCACAAACGAGTTTTGTTGATCAATGGATGGCGAGAGTTGAGGGTAAAAAATCCTTGCAGGGTGAAATTCTACGTTTACAGAGTTAGCTGGAAGGTCTTATTCCCAATACGGATTTGAAAGGATTGAATATTTGGATGGTCCACAAACGAGTTTTGTTGATCAATGGATGGCGAGAGTTGAGGGTAAAAAATCCTTGCAGGGTGAAATTCTACGTTTACAGAGTTAGCTGGAAGGTCTTATTCCCAATCATACATTTTAGGTTATCAGACGGAGACGGTGTTTGGGTGTTTGAAGTATGATGGGTACTGCAAGGATATAGTGAGAAATGAGATGAAACAGAGAGCGTGGATGGAAAGGGAGCTGGCTGTTGGTGTTGACCAAAGAATACTGGAATGGTTTGGGCATATGGAAAAAACGGGTGAAGAAAACTAACAAAAGGTGTGTGGAAGGCAGAGGTGGATGGAGTGAACTTGAGAGGAAGACCGAAATAGATGGGATGAAGGAGACCTTGTGTAAAAAGGAAATGTCTGTTAAGTAGGAAAGGTGAGAGCAGGAGATAGGCATGAATGGAGAATGGCTGTAAATGGTTATGGGTTGTCTAGAAAAGACCAGGTTACCCCCCGTGTAAGGGGGAAAAGCCTTTGGTATATGCATGGTATATGTATGTAGAAAAAACACCTGTTTTCGCAGGCCCACTAGGAAATGAAGGATAGTAGTGTGAAAAAGCGACTATTGACAAGCACTTGGGCGTCGCTCAGGAGGTTTAGGCATGGTCAGGAAGGCCTGCATAAGTTCTTAGTTGTCGAGGTACTTTGGATTGGGATTTTTTTTTTTTTTGGGGGGGGGGTATTTGTGTCGTGAATGAATGCTAAACTGATGCGGCTCGAAAGTATCTCTCCTCGTCTTCTCTATTTACTAGCGAGAGAACGAGAAGGGAGGGTCGCCATGTAAAGGAAGTGGTGGGGGTAAACCAGCCTCGGCTGTCAGGCCCTGATGTGGTGTTGTGTCTTGCTTCATCGCTTCTGACCCGGGCAATGGGCGGGGGCCCAGGACGGCCCTTCATCCAGAAGGAACGAAGATATTTTTGAAAGAGAAACGAATAGGTGGGGGTAGGTGTAAGTCTTGGCTGGCTATCTACCTTATCAAAGGGAGGGAGCTTTCTGGTACATAGAGCATCAGATAGGTGGAAACGGAGGATTTTTATTTTTATTTTCTCCAGAGCGATCAGGGCAGTGAGATCACTCTCTGCCAGAAATATAATGGCGTCATCCATCACTATCAGTACGACTCGTTTTAACCAACACACCCTCCATCTAACTAAGAGGTCGCGTTCTCGCTTCATGTGCCGGTGACCTGAGATTAAGTCCCAAGGTCAAAATCAAAGCTGGTCCTTTGTCTGACAGCATGTAGGGCCATGCCATGTAGAGAGACATGTACAGGGTGGTCTAAATGTCTTGTTGTCTCTACCAATAGAGGTACAAGTATTACAGTAATACAAAATTCACGTCCTGGATTCAGTTTATTTACTGTAAGAACAATAGAAGAAAATAAGAACACTTGAACAAAATGGTCCCATCGCAGTATTGTCATCTTCGGAGGAGCTGGTTTGCCGAATCTTTTAGTGACGTTATGTCGCACAGCCCCCATGCTCTTCTTGCCTGAATAATGCACACGCTCAAGTGCCCATACAAGTAGCCTGAATCCAGGACATGTATTTTGTATTACTGTAATACTTGTACCTGTATTGGTAGGAGTAGTAACACATTTGGACTACACTGTACAGTAGGCCTCGAAATAATGCGGTAGAGCGGCCATTTTTTTTCTCCTTCCCGTTTTGGTTCTCCAGCAGATGCCGGTACTCATCTACAACTAAGTCGACTAGTGATGGAAAACTGGCAGCGAACTCGAGACCCTACAGACAGCACTCTATCAGTGAGGGAACACAGGAGTGGAAGCTGGTAGTATGGATTCATACGCAATAAGTACGTTTGTTTACGCCCTGTCAGGATATCCTACCTGATGTATTATACAAGCAATACACATAAAAAAATCGGTCACTTTCCTACCACATATACACTTCATCCTAAGCGAAAACTGAGACCCAGGCGACATAGGGGTTATCATCTCTACATTCAACGTAGCTGTGTCTCCCTTCGATGACTAGCGTGCACACGCACGCATATGCCACAAGATGGTAGTGTCGATGAAGACTACAGTCTTCCTAGGGACATCCATTGTTCAGTGACCAAGCTCACCGACTTTTCTTGACAACGTCCGTTTGACAACAATAGATTCTCGGCATCACAGGTCAAGTCCTCTACCTTGAATAATGGCCCCAGCTGCGTCTCGGGTCAGCCACCTGCATCGGCCCACGCCTCAACCGACGCGAACCAACTTTCCAAATATTCCTCATGTGGCAACAGTATCCTTATTCCATGATTGACAACCTTTGTAAATTTGTATATAGAATATGTTTCTGGCAACCCTACGAGCTTTGCTGGAGAATTGACGTGCATTTTGTAGACAGATCTTAACTTGGAGAATTAAAGCCAAGAATTCCGCCCGAGTTTCTTTCATCACCAATTCCAAATGTAGTGTACCACAACCTACATAAGCCACGCAGCACAGAACAAAAGCAGACTTCCTATTTAAAATACAGCTTGAACTTATCGCTCACTTGAAATGCTGAAGTAGTACATCTAGAGGCATTTAAAGTGAGAGAAAATTAAAACTGTACTTAAATTCAGCAACAGAAAGTCTGCCTTCGATCTGTGCTGCGTGGCCTGTGGCTCAGTTTGCGCTTAGGCTAACACTAAAGCTTTTTGAGCATCCGCTTAGACGTACCCTACAGTGTGAAGAGGGGCTATGTCTAAAACTGTACTTAAATTCAGCAACAGAAAGTCTGCCTTCGATCTGTGCTGCGTGGCCTGTGTCGCCTGCGTCTCAGTTTGCGCTTAGGCTAACACTAAAGCTTTTTGAGCATCCGCCTAGATTTACCCTACAGTGTGAAGAGGGGCTATGTCTGCCTGGCAGAGGAGAACACGCCCGTGGCCGCCAAGATTCCCCATGAGGGTTGGGCGCTATCTATTGCAGGGCAGGATGCAAGTGACGTCACTTCACAAGCGTCACTGCCACGGTCATCGCACTGTAACATTTCCTGTCAGTCTGCCGCATACAAGATACAGCGTTTTGATATGATGAGGATATGGTTTAACGTCACACCCCCACCCCTATCGGAGGGCTAGCATGGTGCTCCTCACAGAAGACTTAGTGGCGTGGAATTTAATGAACCATACGCTTGGTTCAACTTCGCCGGTGACAGGGTGCGAACCACCACCCCCACGACTTTTGCCGTAAGTAACGACCCGCTCACACCAGCTAGTTTTGTTAAAGGACAATAGATACCTTTAGTCACTAATATATATATATCTATTGTGTTCATGTTCAAGCATTCACAATCTTATAACTTAACCCTTAAAACAGCCATCATCTCAATGAATATATCTAAATTATGGAGCTAGAATTATATTTTGTCAGCACTGAATAGTGTCTTTGTCATCATGGAATAATATCGCAATGCTTCGTCATAGACGCAGCGTGTGGGGTGATCTAATAGAGGTATCTAAGTGGGTCAATGACTAACAATTTTGAAGGAAAGGTCATCATATCAAGACATCAGGACAAGATTCGTAGTAATGGATTTAAATTGGGCAAATTTAGGTTTAAGAAGGAAATAGACAAGACCTAGTTGACTAACAGAGTGGTTAACGAATGGAATAGACCTCATAACCATGTAGTGAGCGCTGAAATAAATTATTGTTTTCAGAGAAGGTTAGATAACATAATGGATGGGGAAAATAGGTGGTAATGGGTATGGAACTGGTCAGTATAGGCCTTATGGTCTCTTGTAGTCTCCTCCATTTTTATGTTCTTATGAACTATCTAAAGAGGGAAGTAGCAGAAAGGAGGGACTGGGGAAGTCAGTGATGATTAGAATTCCTGTTTGAATAGAATTAATCTCTAATAAAAATAATAAACTGTGACTGGTGTGGAAGAATATCGGTAAAACCCGCTAAAATACTGACAGAGTATAAACCATGCAGTCAATTCTCCATATGGGATTTTACCTAGAACATAAGAATGCAGGAGACTGCAAGAGACCATAGGGCCTACACAAGGCAGTTCCATGTCCATTACCACCCACCATACCCATCCATAAAGTAACCTTTTCTTAAAACAATCATTTGTTTCAGTACTCACTATAAGGTCACTAAGTCTATTCCATTCGTTAACTACTCGGTTGTTAAACCAATTCTTGCCTATTTCCTTCTTAAACCTAAAATTGTCCAATTTAAGTTACAATTAAATTATCTAAACTTTTCTTAAAATAACAAATAGTTTCAGCACTCACTATATTGTTGCCAAATCCGTTAACCACTCCGTTGGTAAAATATATCCTCCTATATCCTTCTTAAAACGTAAACTTGTCCAATTTATGTCCATGGTCATCTTTGTGACTCCTGAACAATCATTTACACCAGATGACGTCATATGACCTAGAGGAGTAAATGACCTAATCCTAAATATATAGGTGTTACTCATATACTGTGACAATGGATCCGAAATTTCTATCGGGAGAACTTGTAAAAGCGCCCAGTTTATCTCAAAACGTAGTCAAACGAATCAAAGCAAAGGTTTTAGTCAAATAAAACATTACATACATTCAAATATTCTTTTATTTAGTTGCATACATAATACAGATACCAGATATCTTTAATAATCTTCTTAGGGTCTAGTTTTTTTTTCGGTCTTTTATGAAGTGATGGAAACATTACATACATTCAAATATTCTTTTATTTAGTTGCATACATAATACAGATACCAGACATCTTTAATAATCTTCTAAGGGTCTAGTTTTTTTCGGTATTTTATGAAGTGATGGAACATCACTTTGGTGCCCACCGGGGGGAATTCCCCCAGTGTCCCGGTGGGCCAGTCCACCACCGCTCTGTTCCAGATTAAATGGGAAAGTACCGCGTAATTATCGACGACAATCGGCGAAAAATTCGAATCCTTCCTCCAGTACCAATGATACTCTTCGCTTCATTCATGTCGCCGCCAGAGTAATTCATTCGTCTCCATGGCGCCGAAGATATCATAGCCTGGCTCCAAGAACCGGTTGGTCCCGCATAGTCAAGGAAAAACTGCGCGGTTGTGTGTGAACGCCTCCACTGACTGACATTGTAATTGAACCGCCGCGGGTTTAAAACCGTTGGTGTGAACAGGGCCTAGTTCTGAATACCGCGGAACGATCTTCGTCATCTCCGTGTCACCGACCTAGTAGCGGAAGCTGTAAACGAACAGCTGGGCGCGTTACCGCCGAACAGGTAGTGCGTTACCGAAGAATCAGACGTGCATTTCCGTCAATACGTTCCCGGTTTTAATTTCCTTAAAGCGATCCGCGTTACTGCAAATGTATATACACATAACCAGTATGTATATGCAGATTTTTCGGTAAAACCCCAATCACACCAAACTTCCGACCTGTTTCCGACCTCCTTCGACCGGAAATCAAGCGATCGGTCGGCGACACAAAACCTATGTAAGAAAATGAAATGGAAAAAGTTAATGGGGTTGGTGGGATGAAAATCTGTGTACTGGGGACTATTCAGTGTGTGTTGTAATATATTGTTATAGTCAACATCGCAACACTTCGATGACTTGCGCAGCTTCGCAGCCGATCCCTTCGTAGCTGTGCCTCCCTTCGATACTGGCGTGCACGCGCGCGCACGCACACATATGCTACAAGATGGTAGTTTCGACGAAAGCTACGAATCTCCCTAGGGACTTCTGGACCAAGCTAACCGACCTTTCTTGACTACACCCTTTTGACAACAAAAGATTCTTGGCGTCTCATGTCAAGCCTCTATCGTAAACAATAGCCGCAGCTGTCTCTCAGATCAGCTACCTGCATCGGCCGACGACGCTACCGACCGAAGCGACCCAACTTCTCAGTATACCTCAAATGGCAACAACATCCTTTTTCACCAATTGGCAACCTTCCTTTATATATATGTTAATATCTTTCTGGCAACCCTCCGAGCTTACCTGAGGGCTTTCCGGGTATGTAGTAGATAGATCAAGAACAGAACAGAACCGATTAAAACCAAGAACTCGGCCTGAGTTTCTCTTCACCACCAATTCAAATGTAGAGAACACAACATGCTACAATATCTACCATATATTTATCTATTTATCTATCTTATTACCGACTACCAGCGACTTCCAAAGACTACCTGGAACTGGCCGTGGTCGGAAACAGGTCGTAGGCTTGGTGTGACTGGGCCCTAACGCACTGCCTGTCCGGTGGTAACGCGCCTAGCTCCGTTTCTTCACTCCACCACCCTCTCCCCACTTCATGAATTATCGACATTCGTGGAGCTCCCCTACACTGTTCTCCCAAATACTCCCCCCCTCCTCCCCAGAAAAACAACAACAATAGAATGTTGATGAAGATAAACCCTTTGCTTTATTACAAAATTGACAATCATAATTATCATCTACTGCGACAGAGGCATGAAGGCTTTTTTCTCATTCACTTCACATATAGAAATGTATAATTTGCAACAGCGCGCCATAACCCCCATAAATTCTTGTCCTCTTGGCTCCCTCGGGCGCCCCCAAATGGCCCCCAGGTAGAGAACCGCTGCTCCCAGGGTATCCTGTTCGTTTCTG
The DNA here is from genome assembly GCF_046742065.1 of Oratosquilla oratoria. NCBI lineage: Eukaryota > Metazoa > Arthropoda > Malacostraca > Stomatopoda > Squillidae > Oratosquilla > Oratosquilla oratoria. The sequence goes on along the minus strand of NC_134815.1, from coordinate 2,768,341 downwards.
TGGCGTCCCCACGAAAAGGGAGAAGGTTCATTAAACAGCCGAGGCTAAACCGAGCAACTCACCGTTGTATCAAGGGGCTATCACACTGGGCTACTTTTCCTACGACTCATGGGGCAGATTTGCAGCCAGCTGTTTTGGGGAATCTGATATGTTGGAGGAAAAGAATTTTCCTCCATCATATTCAATGACATCCTATGTAAATTGTTGAGAAAACAAAATAGTTTGTCATAGTGACTTTACGGCGGAAAATGTGCTGGAGGTAGGTGGTACCAATCAGAGGTTGGAGGGAAAATAACCCAGTGTGATAACTCCTTTGCTGACGTCCTCAAAGATGATGCAACAACCTCTCCTCTTCCGAGAAGCAAGACTCGAGTGACGTCACGTGCCATGGCACCGTGGCGCCGAAAGGCACCGGGCCAAGGGAGCCGGGGGAGGGCGGGGATACATTAATTTATTTATTAATTTTATCATTTTATTATTATAATTTTTCAATATGATGGGCTCTCGTCAACCTGGCAGAAAACGTGTTGCAATCGAGAAGAAGAAAAAAAAACTTGAATTCGACACTAGAGAACGAAGTATAACTCCATCATGCTGCGTGCTCGCGCGCGCGCGAATACACACACACACATAGGACACCACAAGGATTGCTTTCTTCCTGGGTACTACAATTAGGTAAACACACACGCACACACACACACACACACACACACACACACACACACACACACACAAACACACACACACGCACAAACAGAACCCCATAAAGGTACTGGGTACTGCAAATAGGTCAACACAAACACACGCTCACACGCGCGCGCGGGCGTTGCTTCTTCCCTTTACACAATTAGGTAAACGTCCTCACACACAAATACACATTAAGAACTACATTTCCATACTTATTGACACTCAAGAGAGAGAGAGAGAGAGAGAGAGCGCCCAGGGACGGGGTCTTACAAACATGCCTGTTATCCTGTGTATTACATTTAAGTAAACACACCCTGTGGTTCACACGCACTGAGAGAGAGATAGTGTGCGTGTGTGTGAGAGAGAGAGAGGGGGAGTATGTGTGTGTGTGTGTGTGTGTGTGTGTGTGAGGGAGAGATAGAGAGTGCGCGCGCGCGCGTGAGAGAGAGAACGAGAGAGGGAGAGTGCGTGCGCGCGCGTGTGTGTGTGAGAGAGAGGGGTATGTGTGTGTGATTCACCATGGTCTTGGATCACGTGTTGGACTCGTGATCGACAGCTATTTCCTTCCTGGAGGAGAGTTCAGAGCTCATATTTGACCGATCCATGGGTAATGCTGTGACCTTACATGCACACACACCCCGAACTCCCCCCCCCGCCACCTCACGAGAGTTGGAGCAACGATTCGCAGCGCAGCAATACTGAAATTATTTCAGCCCTGGGCGGGATTCGAAGCTCGGACCCCTGGAGTGGCGGTCGAGAACTCTACCACCGCGCCATCTAGTCGTGTGTATGTGTGAGAGAGATAGATAGATAGAGAGAGAGAGCATTCTCAGTAATTATGTACACAAGTGCATGTGTGGTCCGTTAGACCGACTCCCACAATATTCTAACATCGCTACCGAACTTGCGCATACTCTTTCAAACAGTCTGTTATATCTTGGCGCATCTCAGTTCGTTTTTTCGACATCTCAGCCGTTACCCGCTCTGCAAGGTGACTAGGCATTATACCCTTTGATGTACATCGGTCATTTATGGTCATATGGTCCTACTGGTGCATATTAGTGACGGGTATAGGGGCGGGTGGTCGTTGGTTGGTGTTTCTTAACCTGGGTTCGATCGAACCCCAGGGGTTCGGTGAGTCAGTTTCCGGGGTTCGGCGGTTCGGCGCATTTCTGAAATTGTCTCTGAGAGGCAACAGCAAAAGTCACATTGATTTGCAGTAAATATTCATTATGTTTTTGTTTTATGTGAAATTCATGTTTTGTTGGTTTTGTTCTTTGAACACAGTGATTTCGTGTGCAAATGATCCATGGTACAGTTTGTGCACTAATACAGTATATAGTTCCTATGTTTTGAATTTGAAGGAAAAAAAAACAAATTTTATTTTTCCAACTACGAAGGGTTCGATGAATGCATGTATGAAACTTGCGGGGTTCAGTACCTCCAACAAGGTCAAGAACCACTGTTGTATACGTAGTTCTGCGTCGCTGACCCCCGAGTAGCCAGCTTCCTCTGGTTGGTCCTCGAGTTAACGGTCGCTGGTCCACCCAACGATGCAACTCCGCTGGCTGAGTGAGATGAGAGAGACTCTACGTTGAAAGGTAAAATGGCTTCTGGTATCTGCAATATCGCGGAATGACTGAGAGTTGCGCGGAAGCCCAAGGGAGTGGGACATGGCGAGTTGCTAAAGGTAGAGGCGAAGCCATGATACACTGGATCTGATGTGGCTTGTATCATTCCCTCTGACTAGGAAAGGCGACTGGTCCTTTCGATTCTGAAGGTGAAAGGGAACTGGATAGACTACGAAAATTACCGCGGTATCATATTGCTCAGTGTGGTGGGCAAGGTGTCAATCACATTATATATATTCTCCAATAAGAATGACCAAATAGACAAGTATTATTTCTATGAAACAGAAACACTTTGCAACCAGGTATATTAATATTCCTCACTTATACCGCACGAGAAAGAAAGTAGGTAATATGTTTTCCCAGGTGTACCAACTGCCAGCGACACCTGTGTGCTTATCCACAACGTGCACTTGACACGAACACAGTTTACCACCACGAACTCTCTTAGCACCAGAAATTCCCTGAGCACAACCCACTGGCTCCACCTGCACAGGCCTCTTTGCTCTTGTTGAGGGGAGTGAGACGTTTTAATGTTCACTTGTGAAGGTCATACACAGCATCTGATCCCTACCCAGCCGTTGGTTCACCTACAGAAGAGGTCGTGCTCACGATGCCATTTTGTGGGAGAAAATTGAAGAATTATATGTTGCAATGATATTATTTGTGTATATAATAATTCCTTCTTTTTGTGGGAAAATGTGGAAATCCAGATCTCCTTGTGGGAATTTTGTGGAAAAAACCTCACTCATTTGTGGGAACTGGCATGGACCACAGTGGCAACACTGTGAAGAAGTACCTTCAACATTGCTAGTGCGTATTGGTCATAGCCAGATGTAGTTTGGAAATGGCTCCTGCAGGCAAATATGGCACAGGAACCGAGAACGACGTCTTCGTGAGTGTTTTAGTTCGCTGGGATTTTCTCGACGTAAGACCAATACGCTGCACTACTACAGAAGGTTTGTGTTTACATCGTGTTTCCTCAGACATGGAAAGAAGGCGTGTCTGCGTGTCGGCTGTCTCTGTCAGCCCGGTGACAGTTTATGAGTTTTGTTTAGGCTATTATCACATAGAGGATTTAAAATTTTGCGGGACAAAAGGAATGAAAATATTATAGTCTTAGGTTATATTAGCATATTTAATTTATTGATTTATCATTGTTGAATTAGACAACTTGATCCATTAGAAACTGGTCCCAGCAGTGTTGGGATGAAATAACGTTTCATAAATTAATTATCTTATTGTTTAGATAGCTCAAATATCCAGCTACCTTCAGTTCACACTATTATATAAACTTAATATGCAATCTGTGTCTATGTTACCCAAAATAAACAGACATTTGTGTGTTATACTGACCCCTTGTTCAGACCCATAATATGTTGTTCAGTCATCTCTGCAACCATGAACTGCAACGCGCACGCGGCAGCTTTCCCATCCACCCACTTCAGCTCACTGAGTGGCCCCGTTCCTGGCTCTTGCCTGCCTGTCCGCCCGCCAGCCTTCGTTAACCGCCATTTAAGTTATTATAACGATTTCCGGTGAGGTCTTCTGGGCTCTTCCCACCGACCAAGTGCGTATATTCCTGAACTATGCCGGACACATGTTAGAACTCCACAAATATGCTCTTCATTGTTGAGCATAATAATTATTTACATAATTCTGTCGTGTTTAAAATGTGGCGTAAACGAAACTGCTGATGAGGCACCACCGGGAGAAGAATTTGCACAGCGCTGACACACCATGGATGTCTACAAAGTATAGATTACTGGAGGAACAGACGCACCCATATAGATCTATTAACGCTAGGAATAGCTTGGAAGTTGACGCAGCCCAAGCTAATGCAATGACGAATTCAAACAGGAATTATTACTTGAGACAAATACACCATGCTCCACAAATGCATATCTTTCCCTGTATAGGCTAGTGCAATCCTAAACACTTGGATTCCCAGCGTGATTCCCCACGAAAGGCAAACAACATCAAGTGGGAGCAGAGGTAGAAGGGAAAATCCCACGTTAGTGTAGGATGACGGGATCAAGTGGTCGGGTTTCACAGAGGGCGTGCAGGAAAAAAATTGAGAAATTTATGCTTGGAACCCCCCACTCTCTCTGGCCTTCCTCGGCTGATTGAAAGTCGTATGGCGTTAGCCATAATATGATATCGAAAGGCTGGGCTATTTTTCCTCCGACTCTTGGAGCAGATTTGCAGCTCGCAGCTTTCGGGAACGAATCTGATATACTGGAGGAAAATAATTTTCCCTCCAACATAACAAATGACATTCTATGTAAATTGCCGAGGAAACAAAATAGTTTGACATAGTGATATGATGGCGGAAAAAGTGCTGGAGGTGGTCGGTACCGCCGATTAATTGAAGATTGGAGGAAAACTAGCCCAGTATGATAACGCCTTTAATGATTTTTTTTTTCTTAAGATGGACAACAGGGATATGACGTCCATCTTACAAGAACACATCATGGACACCCTTTGTTAGTTGCAGGAATGTATGGAAAAGGGATAAGAATTTTTGAGAAAACAAAATAAATGAGAAACGAGGGGAAAAATGGAGGGAGAGGAAAACAGAAACAGCGATCATGTCAACACATAGATGAACGAAAAAAAAAAAAGTGGATAGAGCTTGTGTGTGACGGGAACCATCTTGGCACAAGAGATCCGATCTGGCACAGTGGATTTCGATTGTACTTCGTACCAAACGGAACCACTTTCGGATCTTGCAGCTACCAGGAACTTCCTCGTCCCTGGACATCAATTGGGGCCTCACTCGCTACCGAGCGCCTACTAGTGAAACCTCATCACCGAACCAGATAAAGTTCAATGTATTGGGATCAAGTGCAAAACAAAGAAACATATAAATAAATAAATGGGTAAAACATAACACTGCATCATTTTGCTTTGGTATCAATGAATCTCAAACCTACCCGTATTATATTCTTACGCCTTGGGCCCGCGGCTGGGAACTCAATCACGACACTATTGGAAAAATGGTTTCTGACTACTACTAGATTAAATTTATTGTATTACGCCCTACTCCAAATACGTTGTCAAACCTCTGAAGAGCATGTCATTGCAAAAATTGGAGAAGAGATTCACTCGTAGGTGTAGGTCGGCGGGAACGTCAGTGACGGACCAATCATCTTTATTCATTGTCATGGGCGTCCGAAGAGCGGGGTTGGGGGAGGGAGTTTCATTGCCACACGTCATAATCCAGGGTGTCTTTCAAACCTTGACGGTCGTCATGTATAATTTCGTTCAAAATGTAACTCATGTGTTTCAGTATTTCACAAATGACACGTGAATATTATATGCAGAAAAAACACAAGTAAATAAGAAACGTAGTCCATACGTTTCTTATTTACCAGTGTTTTTTTTCTGCATGTAACTCATGTAAATAATGTAGGCTAAATATATGCCTATGCGGCCAATCTGAAGTGCGTATTTTTCCCTATACCATTAACCATATATGCATAACATCTTTAATTCTTGGGATCACATGAAAAATTGTCACTCTAGTACAATGAATATCAACAGTGGAATAAAGATTAGGTTAGGTTGAATGAGGGTTATGTTTATTGTAAACAACTTATACAACCGAAGAATCATAAACCCAGGATGGCTCACATGAAGAATGGTCACACTAGGATAGACCATATGAAGAATTGTCACCCTTGGATAGCCCACTTGAAGAATTGTCATCCTGTTGAAGTCTGCCGACACCCTGCAGGTTGTATGATAATCGGATGCATGCATGACTCATTTCACGTCGTGTGGCGCGTGGACTCCACCACCCTCCTAGCTTCAACACCCTCCGTCCTTGTATTTCTTCCGCACTTCCTCTCTGCCTTATCAGTCGCCTCGTGCATAATAATAATCTGTTTATCGAGTTAACAGTGATACAATGACAACATACAGTATGTGCTAATTATAGGACTAGATTGATCTGAGTTGATAATGTGCACTATGGACAGAATGGCACTGTTCTTTTAGCGGTCGGCGCTCTGATTTGCATAATTTTGTTGTCCCTTGTAGCGTGGCGTGGTGGGGGAATGTCAGGGTGATGCTGACGAGGATGAGATATACATACACACATATTATATATATATATATATATATATATATATATATATATATTGTCACTAATTTGAGCCCTTTGGCGTGGCCCGGGGAAACCCCCGTTGTTTGCACACCTAGCGATGACCTACGCATGGGGAGGACATAATCAGATGATACCTGTACATTTAAGATAGGCTTTTGTAAAGCGATGCTCACTGCCTCAGCTACTACTAAACTTCCATAGTTGTTATCATCCACCATGATAACAACTATGGAAGTTTAGTAGTAGCTGGGGCAGTGAGCATCGCTTTACAAAAGCCTATCTTAAATGTACAGGTATCATCTGATTATGTCCTCCCCTCAAATAGAAAATAGAGACCGTCACCACGGGACAAAAATCCACATGGAGATGGTGTCTAGACTACCGAGACGTAATCCCACATCGGGAAGTTGTCCCGGTTACCCTTTCCGTCTTGGTAGGGTAGACAGATTCCCACCTTACAAGTGACCTCTCCCTGCCGTTTTTACTCGTTGTCTTGATGTATTGTATTACCCTGAAGATGACCATTTGTAATGGTTGAAACAGCTGTCGGTTAAATGAATCAACATTCTGAACCCTTTTACTATTCCCTAAAGAGTGAATTATGAAGAAAAAAGGAAATACAGAGTTAGAGAAATTTTCTCTTAAAATCATTGACGCCACTTGTGCTTTAGCATTTAACAGGAATTGTTTACGAGAAAGACTTTGCCCAAAACATACACACACACACACGTATAGCTATGTCCAAGGGGTTAATTTCGCCAATTCGGCATTTTACAATCTTGAGCCAAGGACGTTACTAACTGGACTACAAGGTGAAGTTACAAGTTAGAATGCCATCTTCCCGCAGCCCACATATTCTGTTTCATCAATTCCTTATTACAGTAGAGCCTTTTGAGACAACTGCAATTGTAAATACGTCCTTCTGAAGCGATATACTACCCTGATGACATGTTCTGGTCAGCCAATCATAGGTAGATATTCTAAGACGAGTGGTTCCGCCAAGAACAAACTATCTGATGAGCCTACTTTCCTTTTCCTCGTTCTAAGAGGAACTGCTTTAAGCCGATGACAACCCAAATGCCTCGAGGTCCAACCACCACGTGTTCAGACACGCTGCGGCAACGCTCAATTAATATGTCGACCGTGTCCTGGCATGTTAAGTAGGATACAGCAAGTGGGGCGGGAACAGGACAGGAGAGGCGGGGAGGCTGAGCACGTTACGGACGTCCAGAACAAGTTTCATATTCTGAGAATGGCGGGAAACTCCAGGGTCCTTCAAAAAGTGCATGACGTCATGAGATATTTACTGATAATAATTATATTACCGACCTTTCTGTTAAGGTCAATTCTCCCGTGCTTACGATGTCGACTAAGTAATATCTAGACGTCTTTCAAGAATGTTTGGTACCAACCCGACATGATCAATAGTAATGGCATTATTCGATATATTTCAAATTGTCTATAAGTTTTGTCTGCATTTGGGGGGTCCCTTGGGGGAATTCTGAGCAACGGCATTACGCTATTTATGCCCTTGGGAAACTCCCGGACACTCTACCCACCCCTGCCTCTCTTCCGCTCTCTCCATCTCTCACATATGGGACAAGAATGATATTCAGATATAGTGCAGATGGACATGGGAATTGCTGATACACTTAACGTGTTTGTTCATTTATTTGTGTGTGTGTGTGTGTGGGTGGGTGATTCACCATGGTCTTGGATCACGTGATGGACTCGTGACCAACAATTATTAACCTCCCGGATGAGAGCTCAGAGCTCGTATGACCGATCTATGGGTAATACTGTGACCTTACACGCACGCATACACACCCACTCCCCGCCCACGAAAGTTGAAGTAACAACCCGCAGCGCAGCGATACTGAAATTATTTCAGTACTGGGCAGGAGTCGAACCCGGACCGCCGTAGTGGCAGGCGAGAACTCTAACCACTGCGCCACGAGGTTGTGTGTGTGTGTGCAATGCTTGTGATTCAAGCAGAGATGTATTTCATCCACAAGGAGCTCAGACAAATGGGCGTTGGATGAGTAAAGGGGTGTTCATCCCTTGACTGGCGACCTTCCTATAGTACGGGAAAAAATACACTTTGCAACCAGACCTATCCATCACACTTTCATTTCGTTTCCAACTGAAGGTAACGAATCACTAACCTATGTGGTCAACTTAGCCCAGATATGGACCTCAGCCTTTGGTTGGTCAGGCGTCTTCTCTGATCCACGTGGATATGTGAGCCGACGCACGTGCGATCTTGCTATTAGGAGGGGGAAGGGGGGTGGGGGTGGTGGTGTCCGAGGAGACGGATAACTGCATAGGGGTCTCGCATCGGGTTCTCAATTATGCGGGTTACTATGACAGGTGGAGGAAAGCTTGCCGAAAAGAGACGGAGGTGTTTAGAGGCAGCATTTCCATTTATTTATTTATCTATTTATTTATTTAGAAGATATGAGGAAACTGACAGATGCTCAGAGAATGTATCAGGTAGGAGACATGACGAACGGAAGCAATGTCGTGTTCTCATAACAAACTGAAAAAAGGTTATGAAGAACAAGCGCTAGGTGGCAGAGGGAGAGTAGGTGTTGGGAGTTAGGGAGGTTTAGAGGTGTTATGCTTTAAGATGCAGAGTATATGGTAATAATCGGGACAGGTGTTAGGAAGTAAGGGCAAAGTGAGCGTACAACAGGACATGTGTCAAGAGGGCTGAGCATGTACTGGACGACAATCGGGTCGATTGATGTGTAGCAGTTCAATCACAGAGATGATCTCATGGGATTTAAAGAGTTACATCTAATATATCCATCCACAAAGCCGTGTCTTACCTACTGTTTGCACAAGGCTACTGTTGAAAGATGGTGCAATGCGAGGCAGAGCCATGACATGATGAAACTCCAACCACTTCCAACCCATCCTCGCTGCATCCTCTCTATCACACTACCGCGAAGCGCCGAGACCGTTGTTTCAAGGAGCTGCGGGGAGCGATGTGACGTCAATGCTCAGATGTCCAACACAGCGCATAAAAACGCGGAGAAAACCAGGGTTGCCTGAAAGTGCTCACGCGCGCGCGCGCGCACACACACACACACTTTTAGTCCAAACTAGAACAATATACGATTTCAGATGTATGATAATTGGAAATCAAACTTATTGGAATCATGCATGAATTTGAAGCTTGGTGTAATAACTGGATAATAAGAAACAATGTTACACGAGTTTTGCTCCTTTCCAGTATACTAAGATTAGGTACAGCCAGTTATTGACCTTTTCAGTTTGTGTGCGATCAGCCTGTCTCCCGGTTACCGCTGCTATTTTGAGAAATCCTCACCAATAATTAATGTCATGTCTGCTGTGTCAATACATTCCATCGTTCTCATGATATCTTTTTTCCAGATAGGTACTTAAAGCGGTCGCTACAAGATCAATAATTATGCGACATTGTGCGCATTGCACAGCATACTGATAGCGTTGACATAGCATTGAAGAGCTATGTAGGGGGACGATAGTACTGGTTCAAAATTTGGACATGCCACTCAACTCAGTCGGTGTTGTCCACCTTTCCACAGTCCGACGCTCATAGTCAGCGTCTTTACGTATGTTTCACTCTCTCTCTTTCTCTGTCTGTCTGATGACTAGCTGTTGTCGTTTTAACATTCTTTTTATATGTAAATACTACATCCCCCATAGATAAATGCAAATATCAAGCGGCAGACAAACAAGAGAGTCGATCTGTCAAACAGCCCATTTCAACCCTGATTTTGCGATCTATACATCAACTTCTTGAGGGTTTCATGTAGTACCTTTCTATCTGTGTAAAGTGTAGGAAATAACGCTCTCTTCAAGAATCATCAGATGTATTTTCTATTATGGTTTTCTCTTCAGTTAATACGAGTATTATCTGTGTTTGTACCCGACTATTTCTCTCCTTATCTTTGTAGATCTATTTCCAGGGTCTCTATACCTGAGTCATCTATTATATATATATATATATATATATATATATATATATATATATATATATATATATATATATATATATATATTAGATGCCTCAGGTATAATGTTTAAATTTTCTAATAGATGCCCCCCCTTTCATTCATACGTAGATCCTTCCCCAATGCACATCTACACTCTTCTTCCACACGATTTCAACACCTCTGCAGATATTATGGAATTTAATAAAGCAGTCTGACGACTGCCAGAGAGAAAAAGTGCCAAATAGTACGGAAGAGGTTAAATTCCTTCGCTACGGGAGGGGAATATCACGAGAACGAATTGAATAACCTGTCGACATCTTCAATAAATTCAGGGCATGAATAATAGTAATAACAATAATTCTAATAATAGATAACAGAAAATATGTGAAGGACTACCAAGCACAGAAAGGAGTAACACCAAAGCATTGCCAGCGTCTTTACGTCACCTGGTAACAATATACCATGCAGTTTTCCCGTCAATGAAATCCTAACCAATACATCGGGTGAACGTCAATCGAATGCGTCTGGGATGGGACAAAGCACGCTCTTAATCCGCCTGCAGCAGTTTTGCTTTCTCCTCTTTGCCTTAGGTCTGGGTGCGCCGTATACGCTGACTGACTGGGCTTGCAGGTGGAACCTAGTCAGCACCAGGGAAGATAATTTTATCTGGACCTAAGATTAGAAATGACCATCACTCAAAACAGGATGGTAGTGCCCATTAGGTGAGTCCAGGTGGAAGATGACGGTGGTGATAATATATGCAAGTACCTGTATATGCACTTGTGTAAATGCATATGTCCATATACATACATACATATATATATATATATATATGTGTGTGTGTGTGTTTGTGTGTGTGTGTGTGTGTGGACCAAATACTTCTTTTGTAAAAGATCGTTCTATTGTTTGCATTGAATGTCAATGTCCTGCGACATCAAACTGTTACGGTCAGTGTTGCCAACCTCCGATCTCAGTGTTCGTGGCTATACTGTTATACAAGTACGGCAATTATATGAACGACAATAATGCGAAGAACGATGAGGAACATCGAGAGTTAGGCAGCAGGGAGTACGGTCGTCATTCGTAGCGACAAACTTGTGAAATGCTTAGCCTAACCCGATCGAACTCCACAGCAGCAACTGGATGTGTATGCCATAAAATATCACGCCGTCGCGCAATCCTCGTCTGTCAAGCTGTCATTCCTTCCACTTATTACCCCCGACCATATCCATTCGACCCAATAACCAAGGTACCCTTTGCATAATAAATTTTGGTTTACGACAAAAGAGTTTATTCAAATTCACCTACGTCCGTTCAGCTGGTGAAAGTCACGTCACAGTGGTTCTCGTGGATTGTTGTGAGATCGTTTTTAGTAAAAATGACTTCGATTTCAGTTTTGTTTTCATTAAGTCTCTAAACGTCAAATACTTTCACGCCATATATTGAGAAACTAAACAATGACTTAAGGAAAGTTAAAACAATAGAAATTGAACACGTTTAGACCTCATGGAAGTAATTGCGAGCAAAGTCTTGTTCAGGTATTCAAATTCATAACTGCGTGACGCGACCTTGAAGCAAGCAGCACTGAAGAAAATCAACCAGAATTTCTAAACTTAACTTTCATATCACGATGCTTTGAACTAAACATTTGTGATCGTGTTACAATCGAGGAAATTTGTTGTAGCCAACGCTAGACGATTTTATTCAACTGCCGGTGATTTCTTTGCACACATGTCAAAGTCCTAACAAACTGACTATAATAACAAAACCCCATGCAGAAGAATCAAATGGTGTTATGCGAGGGATAGAGAAACGGATCACCCATAAAACAGCTCATAGCCTCAAGGCCTCGAAACTAGACGATCTATTTTTAAATCACTAGGGTTGTTCTCCCTCATAATCTTAGTGATCCAGAATTCAGTATCCATTAAATGAAATGAGTGATCAATGTTTCACAAGAGAGTTCGCACAAAACTAGAATATTTCTTTGTCGCGGCTCGTGCCGCTTAAATTCTTCTTATCGGCTTAAGAAACCTGCACAGCGAAGCTATAGCGATAATCCCATACCACACTCCTGGTCATATGGCCATTTCCCGAAGGTTGAGTGTGGTTTGAATTTTCCGCCAAAATCATCGGAAATTTAAAATTCCCGGCTCTGTGCAGGCATGCGCATTGTCGACCCCACCTCCCCCTCCCTATTCCCTCCCTTCTTACCCGGCTAGCTCGAGCCGGACGTCGCGTCACTTCAATGAGAAATGAAGGCTTCGCCTGTGGGAGGAGGGAGGGACCCTAAATCTGTGCAGGTTTCTTAAGCCGATAAGAAGAATTTAAGCGGCACGAGCCGCGACAAAGAAATATTATCGGCTGAAAGAAACCTGCACAGCGAAGCTATGCATGAGACGAGGACAGGTGGGAGGAGAGGTGAAGCCTGAATCAAACCGTTATTACGTGTGTCTTTCCTATGGGAGACTTATTCATTTTATCACTCAGTAGAGGGGAGACAGAAACGTCAAGTACCCACGCCGAAGAATGTGACATGCACAACATTGCACTGTTCACACAATGCGTAAATTATACGAAATTTGTATCCTGTTCAACGGTTCCTGGCCCCTCCCCACTCCTCGGTCGCCCTTTGCCCCCTCCACTTTTTTGAGATGAGAGGGGTGGAGCCGTTTCCATGGCGACACATGGGACAGGGGCGACTGAGTGGTAGAGACACCGTGTCCCCAAGGGAGTCGTCGATGTCCAGTCCCTAGGTCCCGCACCCGCTCCACAGAGTGGGTGCGGAGAAACTCCAGCGACCGGCGTAGGGCCCCCGACCGAAGCCAGGGACGCAACAACCTGTGGAGTGCTGAGGGTATCGGCCCGGGCAGGTCACGCGGGAGAAGCAGTATGCTCCTGTCGACCTCCCGTACCAGCCGTCGGCGCCCCAAGCGGCTCAGTGGAAGGGCCGGGGTCGCGAAGTTGAGGCCCCCCCCCGCCACCGAAGGAGGGAGGACGTGTGAGAGAAGCACGCTCTTTTGGCGCAGGGGAGCACCCGAAGGACGCTGACTGTGTCCCACTCAATCCCGAGCCAATAAAGTCTGTGTGGGAGCAAGGGCAGACCCGTCCCAGTCCACCCCGAACTCCACGTCCGCCAACACACTCAGAGCCATTGAGATGTCGGCCGATGCACCCTCCCCGGTGGGCAAATGCATCCACTAGCCGTCTAGGAACATGAGTGTGGAGACGCTTGCTTCCGTCCAACGTACGCCTACCACTCTCACTAGTTTCGTGAAGATCCTCGGGGTAAGCGAGAAACCGAAAGGGAGTATGCGAGGCCAAGTTCGTTTCCGAGCGACCTCGTCCGTGGGCGTTAGTCAAGAGGCTTCGTCCTGGGTGAAGACGTTCCCTGAGCGTCTCCCACGAAGACGGGCCTGGACCCTCGGTATGTATCTAACTCACCCCAAGTCTTCCCGCGGGAAGTTCTCGAAGCCCGTGGCGAGCGTCTTCATCCAATAGTGTGCTATGGCAATTTGTGACGTCTCGTCACCCACAAGCGGACTTCTATATGTTTAATACCTAGTGACATCATGTGATTGTACTGTGACGTCACCGGATTGATCATGGCGCCAAAGGATCGTCTCGTGACGTCACAGGGACACAAATTGACGTCATAGGACTACATGGTGACGTCAATTTATCACAATGACGTCATCATACCGTGACATCACTGAGTCACAGTGAGCGTTGAAATAAATTTTGACATGGTAAAATTCTGGACCATCATGACTGTAGATTAAATTAAGTTGAATAGGAAAAGTCATGTTCATTTCGACCTAAGTCACAGTGAGCGTCGAAATTAATTTTAACATGGTAAAATTCTCGACCATCATGACTGTAGATTAAATTAAGTTGAATAGGAAAAGTCATGTTCATGTTGACCTGAGTCACAGTGGGCGTTGAATTAGTTTAACATGGTAAAATTCTTGACCATCATGACTACAGATTAGCTTAAGTTGAATAGGAAAAGTCATGGTCATTTCGACCTAAGTCACAGTGAGCGTCGAAATTAATTTTAACATGGTAAAATTCTCGACCATCATGACTGTAGATTAAATTAAGTTGAATAGGAAAAGTCATGTTCATGTTGACCTGAGTCACAGTGGGCGTTGAATTAGTTTAACATGGTAAAATTCTTGACCATCATGACTACAGATTAGCTTAAGTTGAATAGGAAAAGTCATGGTCATTTCGACCTAAGTCACAGTGAGCGTCGAAATTAATTTTAACATGGTAAAATTCTCGACCATCATGACTGTAGATTAAATTAAGTTGAATAGAAAAAGTCATGTTCATGTCGACCTGAGTCACAGTGGGCGTTGAATTAGTTTAACATGGTAAAATTCTTGACCATCATGACTACAGATTAGCTTAAGTTGAATAGGAAAAGTCATGGTCATTTCGACCTAAGTCACAGTGAGCGTCGAAATTAATTTTAACATGGTAAAATTCTCGACCATCATGACTGTAGATTAAATTAAGTTGAATAGGAAAAGTCATGTTCATGTCGACCTGAGTCACAGTGGGCGTTGAATTAGTTTAACATGGTAAAATTCTTGACCATCATGACTACAGATTAGCTTAAGTTGAATAGGAAAAGTCATGGTCATTTCGACCTAAGTCACAGTGAGCGTCGAAATTAATTTTAACATGGTAAAATTCTCGACCATCATGACTGTAGATTAAATTAAGTTGAATAGGAAAAGTCATGGTCATTTCGACCTAAGTCACAGTGAGCGTCGAAATCAATTTTAACATGGTAAAATTCTCGACCATCATGACTGTAGATTAGCTCAAGTTGAATAGGAAAAGTCATGTCCATTTCCACCTGAGTCACGGTGAGCGTCGAAATTAATTTCAACATGGTAAAATTCTCGACCATCATGACTGTAGATTAGCTCAAGTTGAATAGGAAAAGTCATGGTCATTTCGACCTGAGTCACAGTGAGCGTTGAAATTAATTTCAACATGGTAAAGTTCTTGACCATCATGACTATAGATTAGCTTAAGTTGAATAGGAGAAGTCATGTCCATTTCGACCTGTTTTTTTTTTTTTTTTTTTTTACTTATATCGATATCAATATCAATATATATATATATTCATTTATTTATTTATTTTTTATAAAAATAATATTGTACAATTCACATAGTGCATAAATTCTATGTAGAATATTGTATCTTGCTCAGCGGTTCCTGGGCCTTCCCCTACCCCTCGGTCGCCCTTTGCCCCCCCTTCTTTTGCGAAGAGGGGTGGAGCCGTTCCCATGGCGACACATGGGACAGGGGTGATCGAGTGGTAGAGATACCGTGTCCTGAAGGAAGTTGCTGATGCCCAGCCCCCGAGGTCCTGCACCCGTTCCACAGAGTGGGTGCGGAGAAACGCCAGCGATGCCGCGAGGCCTCTGATGTTGTGGGCGTGGGGGGCATGGCCCGGGTCGGCCTTCCGGTGCCCTGTTGGTGGTGTCAGCTAGCCAAGACAGGAAGTCCAGAACTGTGCTAGCGGAGATGGTCACTATCGCGTGTCTCCGAAGGAAGTCCTGGAATCTCCGGTTGGGAGGGTTGTTGGATCTGGATGACGGTCGGGACCGTAGCGAAGACGCGGTCTGTCGCTTCCTGGTCGAACAGACCACGGGAAAGGGGAGCTGCTCTCACCACGCCCCGGCGAGCTATCTCCGGGGCCGACCGCGCTGCAGACTGACGAGCTGCCAGACGAGCCGCGGTGAAGGCCCTCGCTGCTGGGGGTAGGGCTGATGACGCCATGTTGGCTGTACCCTCTGCCACGGTAGAGAGTGCCGCCAGGGTGTCTCTGCATACAGAAAACACGCGAATCAAATTAGTAGGGCGAGAAGGATCCCGATCCCCGGAGGGTGTAATAAAGTCACATCGCTCAATTGTAGAACGTATAACATATGCGAAGCCGAGGTCGTTTCCGAACGACCTCGTCCTCGGGCGCTAGTCAAGAGGCTCCGTCCTGGGTGAAGACGCTACCCGAGCGTCTCTCGCCAGGACAGGTCTGGACCCTCTATAGATTGAAATATCCCACTCACCTCAATTCTTCCCGCGGGAAGTCCTCAAAGCTCGTGGCGAGCGTCGTCAGCCAGTTCCTCATCATCGCCATTGCCGTGACGGTCGAGATGGTAGAGGCAAGGTCCTGTCTGGTCGAGGCCTCCGTCGTCAGCAACTTAGCCTCCGGTTCACTAAGTTGCTGGGGGAGGGCGGGGTCCCTGCCCGAGTGCCACAAGCAATCGCGCAGGCCCTCCGGCGCGAAGGGTGGTGGCAGGACGACGGGGAATGATGAAGGGATATGCCGTCGAGGAGGAACCGTCTTGGGTTGGTCTTGGGCCCGCTCGAGAGCAGGGATGTCTAAGGCTTTCTCCCCTTTCTCCTGCGGGAACCAGGCGTTTGGGGAGAGTGCTACCGCCGGTGAGTCCCCCGACCTGTCGACAAACATATGCCCATCAGGGTTTAAACGAGGGTTCTCCAGGAGAGCACCTAATGCGTCCAGAGTGTTAGAGGTGGAAATCCTGGAGGGCGTGGAGGCCGGGGCGGAGAGGGGTCGAATCTTATATAGAACCTTAGCCCCCTCCGCGTCGTTGGCCCACTTTAGGATAACGTCATCTCTCCTCCTCCAGCCCTCCAGTAGCGAGTAGTCGGGAGACCAGGCCACTAGCTTGTGATCTTCTCCAAACGAGTACTCCCAGGACCGGGGAAGGTCACACCATGAGAAGGGGTGAACTCAAGAGTCCGTCATGGTAGGAGGATAAGGTAAAGAAGAACTGTAGTGGTCCTCCACCCCGTCCAACCCGACGGACGTCTGATTGGGGGGTTCCTCCTGAGAGGGGCCTTCTAGTCCTATACCTGTCGCCGGCACGGAGGGGCGGAGGGAAGGACCAGGAGGGAGAGTGGGAGGGGGGGCTAGAGCCGTAGGTTCAATAGGAGGTTGCTCTGGAGAGGGGTGCGTTATGATTTGCGCGGTCTGAAAGGCCGGATAATGTGATAGGGCCGATTCAAGGACGGGGCCTATCAGGGACGGAAGGAGGGCAGCCACTTGGGCAGCCAGAGTTCCCTCTCCCCTCGTTTCGTCCCCCGGCTCCCTGCCCTTGTGGGATTTACGGCGAGGAAAAGGAGAGCGAGGAAGGGAGGGTGAGTTGGGGGGAGAGGCTGTGGAGGGTGGGGACAAGCTGAGCGTCCTGGACCTCGGTGAGGCAGACCTCTTTTTCGAGCGAGATTTCCTGCCGGGTTCACGTGAGTGAACTAGGGAGGAAGACGAGTTCGTGGGGGTGCTTGACAAAGCAAGCCGTAAGGGTTTTAAGGACCCTTGATGGTCGGATGTATGGGGCTGCCGAGAGGCCTGAGGACGCTCGGGGACACCATACTCCGTAACATCAGACTCGTCCCCTTGTACTCCGAGAGGCCCAGGTTGTCCACCAACGGAAGTCTCGGAGACATAGGGAGACGGATGGCGAGGGCGAACGAGGCCCAATTCCACGCCTAACGCCGGATCCGCCCACACCAGGGGGGTCGTCAGCGGATTTCAATTTCCGAGCTCTGCGCCATGCCTCCCGAAGAAGTTCGAGGGCGGCTAGCTTGGAACGGGTTTTGGGAGGAGCAGCACGAATCTCCTCAACCCGCGCTTTGCACACAACGCAGGCTAGGGGGTTAAAGCCAGCTTGTGAGAAACAAGGGGCATGGCGGGAGCAGAGGTCGTGGTGGCCGTCTGACGAGATCCTGGCTGTGCAGCCGGATTCCACACACAAGCGTTTGGTCTGAAAATAGAATAATGATAATCATAGAAGGGGTGTCCCAAAGGTGTCTGGACACAACACCGAAGGGGAAAAACTGCAGGAGAACAGGTAGGGCTCCCTACGAGAACACACGAGCACGAGCAGGAACCAGACTTACCGGCATGAAAAGAAGGTGGGTTGTGGAGTGACCGACTCGTCTGGTTCCGCGATGCTAAGTGACGCGACGTCCGGCTCGAGCTAGCCGGGTAAGAAGGTTGGGAATAGGGAGGGGGAGGTGGGGTCGACAATGCGCATGCCTGCACAGAGCCGGGAATTTTAAATTTCCGATGATTTTGGCGGAAAATTCAAACCACACTCAACCTTCGGGAAATGGCCATATGACCAGGAGTGTGGTATGGGATTATCGCTATAGCTTCGCTGTGCAGGTTTCTTTCAGCCGATAATAGTTCGTCAAATAATGCATTCGAATGATATTATGAAGATATGGGTTCCTGAGCTAGTGGACTGGGAAACAATAATGGCCTCTAGGTTTAAGAAGACCGGTCATTAAGTATATCTGTGGGCCTTGTTTCTGATTCTACTAAGTGATGCGGATTCCCTACGGCAAAGTAGCATAGGACCCAGAACTGTTGTCAGGTCTAACGATACCTGATGCTGGGTCCAGCAGATTTGAGTCTTCCTTCACGCAATGACGTCACAACGTCTTCAGCAAGTTACAACGGATATACGACGTCCACAACACCGTTAACACTTTTTTTCACCGATATTATTTGCTGTTTTCAAACATTTAGTCATGAATAAGCAATACTACACTACTTACGTTCATATTCCAGGCGCATGCGCAGTGAAACACTATCTTAATTAATCACCGTCACTGTCCATACTTTCAGCTGACGTACTTTGTTACTATTGGCGAAAAAAACGTTAGCATTATTAGTTCTGTGGCTACCCTGAGAACACCTCATGTTACCTAGGATAAACATATGTGAATTCAAAAATTTATTCACGTTTGAATATCTACATGATTGGTAATGTCAGAACCACCCATGTTTTGTGAAGATACAAATCTGATCTACGTGCGTTGTATTTTTCCCGTCTACTACGGAGCAAGGTACCTTGCTACGGAGTACATCCAAACATCCACGCAATATAAGAGCTGTGGAAGTATGAATGTCCTTATTATTGCAATAATCAAATTTGATCACGAAAGTACCTTTTTATCATGTGAGAACTACTGTATTCTTAATTATAAGAAATACTCAACAACGAAAGATATTACACACAGGAACCCACAGTCGGAGAAAGAATAAACTTCGAATAAAGAAAAATCCTATATTTCGGCTATCAACTGTAGCCCTCTTCAGGAAAGTACATAAGATAGAGAACAGAGGGGACTTATAAACTACAGTAAGAAGAGATGTGGACAGTTGACCTCACTCAGGCGCGGGGCAAACTGGGGTGGCGGAGGAGGGAGGAGGTGAGGAGAGGGGAGGATGTAGTGTCCGCATCAACTTGGCTACTGCTGCGCGTGAGATAATGTCAGGTGTCCACTGCCCTTTAGAAATATTAATATTAGGGCATTCCTCAATTGATAGCCGAAATATAGGATTTTTCTTTATTCGAAGTTTATTCTTTCTCCGATTGTGGGTTCCTGTGTGTAATTTACAAATGTGCTACTACATTTCTGTTTAGAAACGAAAGATATATTTGGAATTTTCTGATATATCCTGAGTCACATGCAAGCCTTGGCAATAGTAAGAAAATGTCCTTGGCCTCTGGATGGCTGATATCGACAAGATAAGAGAATCAGAAAAGAAAACACGTTTTTTTTTGGCGGGAACAAAAACTCTGGCAAGGGTGTTGCCAGGTGTGGTCGTGTTTGGAACGCTACTTGTTGTAATTGTGTTTAGTGTCACTAAATGTGGCATTTCGAAATGGATTGAAGACTACTACCGTATGTTTCTGGGCACACATTATTCCTGAGCTTCTGGTGGAATCCAGATTAATTCCATGTCGGAATTCTCTTGGAGACGACACGCAGCCGGAATGCTGCAACATATCTATAACTCGTCCCGAAAAACGCCGCTCCTTGCAGCTCTGAAAGATCCTCCAGTGAGTACTTACAAGTATAAGATCAACATCCTTTGCCACACCTCCAGCATTGCTATAAGTCCATCGTTTCTGGAACCAGTAATCCTCAACCTTCTGGACTGTGCATACTTGAGGAAAAGTGTTAGAGTTCTTCGTTCTAGAGCCACGAGGACCAATTAAGGTAATGAATACGATGATGCCAACGTAGGCGTAGGCTTCCTGGTTATGTTTATTTTGTAGTTGTAGCTGAATGACCCTCTTATTCTGTGAACAGGCTTGATAACTTTTTCAGTGGTTACAAACATTCTGGGTGGAAGAGAACAAGTATAACAACTGTAACTTTATATTTTATAATGTGCGTATTGTGATGCATCATCGTACGTCAGACAGCTAACGTGCGCGCGAATATTTGACTCGTATTGAAGAAGTTAAGGTAATGAATGACCATTATGCTTTTTTACATTGTTAAAAAAGAAAAAGAATGAATTCTGTCTTGAGGACAACGGTGGCTTGCGGTGAAAACTTATTTCTAGTCTTTTCGGGTGAAAGGTTATCTTATCTCACGTAAGAATAAATACCCTCATTTAACTTCCTTCTTCATTGCATCAACTATGAGATTAGCTTATCGGAGCGCTGTCTCACATGTACAGCAAGATCTAAGAATACAAGGTCTAACCACTTCCGACCGAATTTCGAGGGAGTTGGCGCAGCGTGCCCGTGAACGTCACCTGGCTGTTCAAAGTGGGGTTAGCGGGTCCTATAGCTGTCAGTTGAAGCTGGTCCGTCGTTCGAAAATGACGTCGCCTTCGCTCGCACTGCTCCACGCAATTAGTTATATTCTGACAAATATTATATAAAATATTATAGTTCCTGTCTATATATATGAATATATAATATATATGATATATAATATATATATATATATATATATATATATATAATATTATAGTTCCTGTCTTCCTTGGCGTTTCACAGTTTTCTTCAGTGTATCACAAAGAGAAAATGGACTCAGCCAAATGACGTCAGAAGCTGCGCAGAAGAATGTAAACGGTCTGACCTGTATATTTAGACCTTGATGTACAGTAGAGTTACGGGAGGGATGTGGTAATCAGAGACATAGAAGGCTGGTTGCACACTCGGAAACGAATATTTTCTTCATTGATATGACAGTTCATCGGATGATTTTCTTCACTCCTATGACCATTTTTGACAATTTTCTTCCCGGTTCTGATTTTTTTGTTCTCAAATCATGGTGAATGAAAATTCAATGAAAAATTGAGAATCCTAAAATAAATCAATAAATAAATAAACTCTGAGCTGGATTAGAGGACTCTTTTTCGAATAGAGTCAAGAAACACCAGGACTGGCATTATGGGTAAGTCCTCGAACTCCTCGAAAAATACCTCACACGAAGAACCAAGTGATTAGGATTTTTATGTGCTAACTTCTGCCATAAAACAATATTACTCTTATCTCGTGACAAACACCCTTTATCTCACCCCCTCTCCCTCGCCCGCTCAGTCACCACTCACCAAGCGCGGTCTGTCTTGGCCGTGCTGACAACGTGCGTCCCACATTTAACATATTCAACACTTGACATTTTCACTGCTGTTCACTTGTACGTTTGTTCTGGCGTTTTATTCAGTTAAGGGGAGGAAGAACACAAATTAATTGGTTTGTCTATTATTCATTTATATATTGTTTATCTATCTATTAATTAGCCAATTTGTATACTTATTTATTTATTTCAGTTTTTCATTATGCGTACATCTCTCTCCTGACTTGCTAGAGACCTGTTGTCTTCAGATACCGCACAATCTTCCTGTACTATAAAATACAATTTACAATAAAGTAAAAACCACTCGAAACGCACCGGATTATAAGAAATGAACGCCATATTAGCGTTGAGAAGACTGGGGATCAAGAAATGACTGTTTACCAAACTCCCGTATCTCATGGAGTGATTATCGCTCCCCCATCCATAACCTAGCACACCGTTTTGTTGTTGTCTGATTCTACATAAGCATTCGAGTCACGTGGAATCAGGGTGAACAAAGAACTCGAAAAATAATGTTATTAATAATTATAATGATGATAAATATAATAATATCGATGATAATTATAATAATAATAACGATAATAATAATAACAACAACAATAATAATAATGACTATAATAACAATTATGACACCAGTAACAGCACTTATCTTATATAACCGACCAAATCAGAAATAAAAAAAGCGAAACTGAAATAATTATGACAACATCAGAATAATTCACTAGAATCAGAGGACATTTTCTGGGTAACCTTGTCTATTTTAACTTATTTTCGATAACCAAATTTCAGTTTCAAAGGATTATAAAGGAGGAGCATGCCGACAGACATTTTGGTCCATAACTAGCTCGGATGCCAAAAATTATAATGATGATAAAAGAAAAAAAAACGTAAATAAGAAACAAAACAAACAAATAAACAGGTAAAGTTAAATAATAAACAAACAGGCATTTCTGAATATTAAGCTCGTTGATAATAATCTCCGCAGGTGTTTTATAAGGACTTATTAGTTTAATACTAAAGTAATGCTACCTCGAACTACTTGAATATTATATATATATATATATATATATATATATATATATATGTGTGTGTGTGTGTGTGTGTGTGTGTGTGTATAACACTGCATGGGTCCTAGTGATTAGAGATACATTTTAACAACCACAATGCACTTTAATTCTAAGCCATCAAAATCGGGAGACCATATGGGGCCACATGCAGAAATTGAAATGCGGTACTGCCGAGGACTCGAACTCAGCGATCACATGACAAGTGGTTAGTTACTACGGCACTTGTCATGTGATCGTTGAGTTTGAGTCATCGGCAGTACCGCATTTCAATTTCTGCATGTGGCCCCATTGGGTCTCCCGATGTTGATGGCTTAGAATTAAAGTGGATTGTGGTTGTTAAAATGTGTGTATATATATATATATATCACGTTGACAAAATGTTGTAGCACATATGTAACTAATAATCACGAAGAACCCACAGTCGGAATAAAAAGGAAACTTTAGAAGAATGTGTAACATCTGTATTTCGGCTAATAGCTATAGCACTCTTCTGGGTTCCTGAAGAGGGCTATAGCTATTAGCCGAAATATAGAAGTTACACATTCTTCTAAAGTTTCCTTTTTATTCCGACTGTGGGTTCTTCGTGATTATATATATATATAAGGGGAGAGAGTGGGGGAATATCAGATCATCTTCTGGTGGAAGGTAAGTTGAGAGTAGACGATAGATGGAGAAAGAGGAAAAGAACAAAAGGTAGGGGGTGGGTGCTTAGAGTGAACTGCCTAAATGAGAAAGAAAAGGAGGAGTACAAGAAGCTGAGAGAGGAGTGGGAGGGAGTGAAGGATAGAGTAGAACTAGGAGTGGAGGAGGAATGGGAATGGTTCAAGGAGTCACAAGGTGTGCAAAGATGGTGTGTGGAACAATGAGGACGGGAGGAAATAGAAGGAAGGGTAGTGAGTGATAAGATGAGGAAGCAAAGAAGGGTGTAGAAGAGAAGCAAGCATTCATAGATTGGTTACAAAATTGGACGAGGGAATCCTATGAGAGGTACAAAGTAAAGCAGAAGATAAAGGAGGTAGAGAGGAGAGTAGATGTGAAATGGGGTAAGAGTATGACAGAAATTTTTGAAAGTAATAATAATATGTTTTGGAAAGAAATTAAGAGAGGAAGGGGAGGCGAATCAAATAGAGAAGTAAAGGTAAAGGTGCAGATGGAGAGATGATAATGGAAGAGAAGGCAGTGAGAGGAAGATGGGCAGAGTATTTTAGGGAGTTGCTAAATGTGAAGGAGGATAGGGAGGGAAAGGTATCTGTAGTGGGAAGCGCTTAGAAAATGACCATGATGAGTGAGGAAAATGGAGGAGAAATAAGGAAAGATGAAATGAAGGCACTTGTTAAGGTGATGAGAGCAGGTAAGGCACCTGGGTTGGATGGGTGTCATGCAGAATGTCTGAAAAAAGGAGGTGCAGTGATGGTGGACTGGCTGGTGAGGTTATCTAATGTTTGTTTAAGAGAAGGTACAGTGCCGGAGGACTGGAGGAGTGCCTGTATAGTTCCACTTTACAAAGGAAAAGGGGACAAGTGTAAGTGCAGTAGTTTCAGAGGAATCAGCTTGTTAAGTGTAGTTGGGAAGGCTTATGGGAAGGTCTTGATTGAGAGGATTGGGAGAGGAACAGAGGGAGTAATTGGTGAGGAACAGTGTGGATTTAGGATAGGTGTTGCGTAGATCAGATTTTTGTGGTAAGACAGGTATTTAAGAAAGCTATAGGGAAAAGTAAAGATGTTTTTTGAGCTTTTATGGGTTTGGAAAAGCTTATGACAGGATAGACAGGAAGGCACTGTGGAAGGTATTGCAGATAGGATAGGAGGAAAGCTTTTAGGAACTGTCAAGAGTTTATACGAGAGTAGTAGAACGTGTGTCAGGATTAGAAATGGAGAGAGTGGTTTGAGGTAAAGGTGGGACTTCGTCAGGGATGTGTTGTCACCCTGGCTGTTCAATTTATATATGGATTGGGTGGTGCGAGAGGTAAATGCAAGGGTAATAGATCAGGGATTAGTTAAAGAAAATGTAGAAAAGTGGGAGATAAGCTAGTTGTTGTTTACTGACAACACTGCGCTTGTAGCAGGATCAGAGGGATTGAGGAAGTTAGTGACAGAGTTTGGAAATTTGTGCGAAAGAAGGAAGATGAAGATAAATGTAAGGTGATGAGATACACAAGGGGAGAAAGTGGTAGCAGAATGGAAGTGAGTATTAAGGGAGAGAGACTGGAGGAAGTGGATATTTTTAGATGCTTGGGTGCAAATGTGGCAGGAAAGGGAGAGAAGCGAGTAAATGCCTTGGTGGATTAAAAAGTGTAATGAGGAATAGACAATTGGGAATGGATACTAGAGGAGATCGTATGAAGGAGTGATTGTGCCGACAGCACTGTACGGGACAGAAACATGGAACATAAGAGAGGAGTTTGAATGTGTTTGAGATGAGGAGCCTGAGAAGTATAGCACGGGTTACTAGGCTGGATAGAGAAATGAGGTGAGGAAGAGAACAGAGGTGGAAAGGGAGTTGGAAGGTAGGGTTGATGAAAGAGTATTGGGATGATTTAGACACAAGGAAAGAATGAGTGAAGAAAGGCTAGTAAAAGAGGTATGGAAGGCATAGGTGGAAGTGAACACGAGGGGGCGACCTAGGATGAGATGGATGGGGTAAACGGGTCATTGGGAAAGAGGGGGAATGTCTGTTGAGGAAAGACGGGAGAGGACAGAAGATAGGGGTGAATGGTGAATGGTTGTGTGTGGATGATGCTGTGATGCACGAGGGAGAGTGGGTGGGGGATGGAGGTGAGGGAGTATGTATGAATAATGAATTGACGGAGCCCGAAGGGTTTCTCCCTTTCTGCATGACGGGACAGAGGGGGGGGGGGTTGCCGAATTAATGAAGCGGCCTTGCTGTGTCTCGCGACACTGCTTCTGACCCAGGGCAGTGGACAAGATGCAGGGATGACCCGTCATCCAGGAAGTGCCAAGGATAGAGGGGGAGTGGAGTATGTAGGGGATGGAATGAGTGGGAATGGTTTTTATTATTATTATTATTATTTTTTGCTACCTTCCTTGTAAGGGGAAAAAGACTTTGGTAAATGTATGTAAATTAATAAGCTGGTTGTCTTTATTTTGTATGTATTCACTGCTTACATTGAACGAACTGGTTATATGGTCCGTACTCGTCAGTTATCTGGCGGCCCGCTCTGTTGGAAAAAGGGAGAACTCGGGTTTAGTGAGCCCAAAGCGCTGACAGTTGAAGAACAACGACGTGGGCGTGGATTCTCTACTTGATAATAATAAGTTTATTTGACAATGAATCAATATGCATGAAGTGCAGATAATGAAAAGAACACAGTTCGCAATAACAATTACAATTGCCGAGTATAACACAAAAAACATGTAAACTCATTTCCATTGTGGTCGTCGATTATTTCCATATATCAAATAACCTACGGCCATGTCGGTTGGAAGTTGTGGTGATCTTTGTGCCGTTTATTTCTTTATTTTTCAACTCGATGATCGTCTCGCTATTATTTCCATTGTTCTTCTTTTGTTAGGTATCGTGGAAGTGGGATGAGTTTTACTCCCACGTTGAAGTATGTGTTGTTTGAACTCTAGTATCTGTCAGGGTCGTTATGGTTTTGACTTTTTCAGGGTCACATGAAGAATTGTCACCCCAGAACGCCCACAAGAAGAATTGTCACCCCAGTACGCCGAATATCAACAGTGTAATAAATATTACGTTAGGTTAAATGAGGGTTATGCTTATTGTCATCAAATTGTACAACCGAAGAATCGTAAACCCAGGATGGCCCACATGAAGAATTGTCACCTTGCCGAAGCCTGGGGTGAAGATTCTTCATGTGATCCCTTTTTCTTACTGAAGTATCGAAATTAGACAAATCTATGTTTAAGAAGGAAATAGGCAAGACCTATTTTACCACTCGAATGGTTAACGAATGGAGTAGACTAACCATGTGGTGAGCATTGATATTATTGGTTGTTAGGGATAGGGGTGATAGGTGGTAAAGATGTGGAACCGCTTAGTCTTGAAATCTCCTCCATTCTTATGTTCTGTTGTTGGTATCGCACCAAAGAGGTAGAGGATAGACTAAAGCAAACAAATAATTGACGAGATAAACACCAAACTGCCACTTTTAAGGAAACAAATAATTAGTGTTCTTGTGGAGGTTAATTTTCAATCGTAAAACAATGTTGCGCGAGTCTTTACAACGTTGCTTAAAACTTTATGCGATCAGTAGGCCACATGCTATTGCACTGCAGAGGTAGTGCAATGCAGTTCAGTTCGAAGCTTTAGGATTCATTTAGATAAACACCTAAGCGACATGCCTACCATGTATTTTATATTGTTATCGTGTTTATTATTACATGTCCATTTATTATTAACGGTTTATTATTTAACTTTGCCTATTAATTTTATTTATATTATTATTACTGGGTCAAAATGTCTCCAGTACTTTGCGATGTTTACACGACACCAAGGCAAGGCTGTGCGGCAAGCCCCTAGTCGAGGTTAGGATAGAGTCTAAACTTACTTTTAGACTGTGTTAGCATAACTGACCTCTGGATGAAAAAAATGAGCGATAAAAGAAAAATGTGGTGTCGGGAAAACGAAAATGGCCGAGAGAGTAACACCTGAATTTTGAGAGGAACAATGTATTCGTCTGAGACTAATTCATAAGAATACGTGAGCTTGATACACTGGAAGCTCCGACATTTTTCTCATCTGTTGGAGGCCAGAAGGTTGACGCTTTCACTTGTGCAAGAGGCAGTCGGAAGGGAAATTGTCAGATAATCTAACAGTGGAGGCAAGGTTACTTTGGTGGGTGTCAACGTGGATGAGGGGTAAGAGAAAATGTGGCGAAAAATCGCACATAATTGAGAAGTATATTAAAGAAGAATGAATATCCAAGTTCGAGACGAATTCTAAAACAACGTACCCTGAACTGCACTGCAACGGGACACTGCAAGAACAATAGATACGGGCCAGAACCATGTGGCATTACCAAAAACTGTCTGAATAATAAAAATACAAAAACGAAATGAAAAGGATCACAAGATGGAATTATGTACAAATTAAAGCTAACCGGATTACGAGAGCAAATTGCAATGGCTCAGACTCCAAGCTAGCAGAACCACGGAACAATGCAAATAAATGGGGGAAGTGTGATGGACACGATGAATGCAAATACTGGTAACTAGAAATTCCTGAACAGGGAGCAGCATTTGAACAAGACAAAGTGTAGTGGAGAATCGTGGCTGCAGTGTACCGCTTCCAACCCTAACGGACAATCCCAGGTTTGATTTCACTCCGACGCTTCCAAACATCAATTCAATCATTTACTGTATGTAGTTATAATAATGTATAATTATTTTCCAAAAAGCGTCAGAGGCAATACCCAATCTCACACCGCCGATACAGAAGAGGCACAAATCAACGGATTCAAGAAAGTAGGAAAGGAAACTATACAAAATTAGTTTTTTCGGCTCTCATATTCTCCCTGCATTTGCCTTATCTACCATTGCCCAGTTCTTTTTCCCACATTCCTCCGTCTTCTCCGCCTTAATCCTTCACGCACAAGCGAAGACTCGAGCCTTTTTTTCGATATTGAGGTGTAATATATAATTTTAACTTATCAACAAACATTATATGTTTGATTACTTTATTTGTACATGTATTACATACTGTTTGGTTATGGTATATACTCCAACACGTACTTCTATGTGAGAATATCACGTTAAATTTATTTCTTCTTTCCTGCACGTGATGGGTCTAGCACGGAAATCCCAATTTATATCAATTGCTCTATTGATTCCTGATCAGGGTTGAAAAGGACTTGGAATTCTTGGATTCACAATGGCCATGGACGCCCGAACTCCTCATTGACTGGACAAATGGGGTACCCAATATTTGTTAGCTTCTACAATGTTGAAAGCCGCCAGTTTCATTCGGATTTGGGAAACATGTTGATTCCTTTTTCGGCTATCCCGTGGACTACCACGACTAACTGTTCATCAACTTGTCGCCATGTTGCTCATGGCAATTCTTACTTTTAATAGTTGCTGACATTTTCTGCTACATGTGGGTGACATGACGTCACTTATTAAGCATCCTTCTGTTTCTGTATGTGAATCCTATTTGCAATGAGGTTATGCAAGGCAAAATCGATATCACTACTTTGGGCTTCTGAATGTGGAATCTGGCAGTCTGACTGCAGTTGGCGTTGGTCCTATGGTGCTATAAATAGCAACTAGCTCTGCAACATAGTACATGCATTATTGTATCTACATCAATATGTTACAATGTCAGATTGGTCAATTTAAGTGAAAAGCACATTGTATAAATGCTATTTTCAATAGAAATGCCAAACTTGTTCTTTGCGGACTGTATGCCGAAGGCTTCTTGGGATTGTTCGGAGCAGTTGGCAAGCCTGTCGTTCCCTTAGGAAACCTTACCGACTAGTATGTAGCTGCACAACTTTCATTTTACATTGTCGTATAATCCTTACTGTTCATCACTTGCATATGTATTCATTACCAAAACAGATAGACATAATTACCTGGGTCGAAAAACTCGGTACAATGATGGCGATACTGCAGTAAATGAACGAAATAGAATTTTATTTTGATGGTGTGGCACCGTCTGTTTCAGTCTCCAAGAGGTGCTACGCTTCATCCTAGCTATACCAGATGCTTAATCTATCCACGCTTGGCTCCCTGGGCAGTAAAATTGACTCCTTCAAATTCTCTCTAGTGCCCTGGATGTTATTTGGGATATAAGGCTTCATGTATGTTGAAATCTTCATGTTGGTGGGTGTGGCCCAGCCTAGCTTCACGGTCTGGCGGTGCAGAGGCTTGGTGGATTTTGCCATCCGTGGATGAGGTTTTATTCTGGTAAAGGAAAACGAAATCAGTTGCATTTCACTGGAACGCTAAACCACATCTCCGAATGAAAACGGGACGATTGTGGGGCTCTATAATGATGGTCACCGTGGTTGGCTAACATAAAACTGAAAAGTCAATACCTATCCTACCTTCACCGACAACTGGGACTTCTCATGATCACCTTTCACTGGCCCCACGCTTCTGCTTGGTTGGAAGAACATCGTTAGCCCCTGCATTAACCTTTCTTTTAATATGCCACGGCTAAATACTGGTTCATTTTACGATATTGCAGATCTATCACAATGGATGAGTCTCTGTAGTTGAGTCTGAAATGATAAAGAAAGAATCAGTAATGTGTTGTACCTAGTCATTTGAATGTCTCCTCTATATCCTATTATACATTCACTATGGCATGAAACTAGCAAATATCCCGAATGCTATATGCGGATGTACTGTCATCCTTTTGCATTTTTAGGTACGAGTGACAGCAAAAGGGTTTAGTTCTGGGATTGTGATACTCCTCTGAATATTTGAGGTCTTCTGAAAGGCGCAAGGAGATGATGGAGGACATAGTCTTAACTATACTACTGTATACTTATAGTTGCTATAATATGTTAGCTGGTATAATCATTAATGATGATCTCTTGAATGTACTGGGTATCTCACTCGATGCAGTGTCTCGTGCATGTGAAAATTTTATACACCAATACCACTGGGAAGTCAATGATGACTAATATACATAACTAACGAAATTGTAATACCAAAAGAGACGATGCTATACTCACGAACTATGTCAATTGCAGCCAACCCAATGTTATGAAGCCGAATTCCTGAATTGAATCTGGCCTGGAATTTGTTCAATGTAGAAATTAATGGAAACACGAAAAAATCCATCATGTTTACGTTGATTTTTCTTGGTGGCATACTTTTAATATCCTCTCGTGGTTATCATTCCGCGCCTAAGGTGAATCAATATACAGTCTGCTGCCCTACTGTCGGCCTTTGTCGAAGTATGCGTGTACTCTCACTTTTGTAGCGATGGGTCAATTATATAACAGCAGTGCATTGATATATGCATTGTTGTTTATAGCACTAATAATCTTTTATGAAATATAGAAATTTTGCTTAGATATTAGATAGATTTGATATTGGTTTTGATATACATACTCAAATACCGTTTTTGCATATTTCCTTCCTCATGACGTCATTGTAAAGCTGTAAAGAGAGGAGGTGAGTGATGGGTAATATTTCCCAACATGCCCTAGCTATTACCGCCAGTTTCAGCCCAATATATAAACAACAGCGTTTGACCTCTTTCAGTTTTAATTATAAATCAAGGAAATCGTAACATAATATGTTTGAATAACGCCGAACTTCTCATAACAGTGAATAATTGGGGTCACGCTACAATATGGCGACCACTGAACAAAACAAGTCTCAGTTCTTGAAAACATTTTCTACAGCTGTAGTGCTAGTTTACATTACATTGTATATTAAAATGAACCCAGGATGATACAAGGTAGATTGTCGTATCGGAGGGATACTGTAATGACTTGTATAATAAGCGCGGTATAGTACTAGATACAAATACAAAAATGTATACAAGGCATGGAACTTGATTTATGCATAATAATGTTTGGATACTAAATAATAAACGTTTGCAGCACCAGAACTACGTGTATTTGGGGAGATAGACGTTGAAGATAACTAAGCAGTTTGGATATTTCCAAATTATATTCACTGTCAGCTTTTGTGTGCATAATGTAAATGTTTAGATACTAATAAGTGTTTGCAGCACCAGAATTACTTGTATTTGTAATTTGAGGGGGGTAGACATAGATAAAAACTAAAAAGATAGTTATGCAGTTTGGCTGTTTCCTGATTTCTGTGTCAGCTTTTAAACACCCATGTAATGGTGACCTAAGCCTTAACTCTTAAGACTTCCTAAGAGCCAGAACATATACCTTACTCCAGTATTATTATAATTATGTCTGTATATCCATCATTGGTATGACCTGGCAATTTTATATTGGAAAGATCACCGTCGTAGTAACGGGGATTTAAAGATGAATGAAATGTAGAAATCTGAGGTCTCTGTGGGTTTATATTGAAGGAAGTGTGGATGATTAGGGGGGGAAATTCCAGATTCATGCAAGCATGGATATTTATCTTTATATTTAGGTAGCCCAATAGTTCCTAATATAACCTAACTGATCATAACCATTCCACAGATAAAAATAGGTCTTTCAGATAGAAAAAAAGAAGAGTGAAAAATGTGTGTGTGTGATACTGGAATAGAGCCAATTACATTCTTACGTAGTTGGAGTTCCTCGGCCGTATTCCGAGGGCAGAGATTGTGTAATGTTTGATGCATACAGCCATCATATGTCAGTAATTAATGGTTGTGATTTTGCAAGGGACAGTATAGTAATACCTCAGTCTACTTTTAGTGTACTCACAGTTACCCTGTATTACTTTAAAAACTAAATATCCATAGCTATATACAGACGCTCCTCAACTTACGTTTTAGTTACGTTCCGAACGGCCGAACGTAAGTTGTTACTGTACTATACATCCGTAAATTCTATTACCGTATCTTACAAAACACCCCTAAATCATTAATTATACTCATAACATTGTAAAATAATAACATTAATTTCAAATAAATTAAATTCAAGCAACATAAATTGAGATGGTGGAGGAGGAGGAGGAGGAGGCAAGGCACTTTCAGTCTGTCGTTTGTGCAATGTAAACAATGGACGCAGCATCATGCGTAAGTATCGTTTGAACTACGGAGAGCGCGCTAAACTAGAAAATTTACTCAATTTTTTTTTTACAGTCAGTTCAAACGTTAAATCGAAAAAACGTAAAACGAATGAACGTAAGTAAAGGAGCGTCTGTACTCATACATATACCAAAGGCTTTTTTACCCCCTTACAAGGGGGGTAGCCAAAAAGAAAGGCATAAACCACTTCCACCAAATCTATCCCCAACATACTCCCCATCTACCCTCTTCCCTTCCTTTTATCTTGTCACCTCCTGGATGATGGGTCACCCCTACATCTTGTCCACTGCCCTGGGTCAGAAGCAGTGTGACAAGACACAGCACATCCACAGCAAGGCTGCTTCATTAAATCGGCAACTCCCCCTCTCCGTCCCCTCATGCAGAAAAGGAGAAGACAGGGAGAAATCCCTTTGGGCTGCGATGATTTATTTCCCATACATGCACCCTCACCCCCCATCCCCACCTACCCCCCCTCATGCATTACAGCATCATCCATACACAACCATTCTCCATTCACCCCTATCGTTTGTCCTCTCCCGTCCTTCCTCAACAGACATTCCCCAAACCTTTTACCCCATCCATCCATCTCATCCTAGGTCACCCCCTCATGTTCACTCCTTCCACATCTGCCTTCCACACCTCTTTTACTAATCTTTCTTCACTCATTCTTTCCATGTGTCCAAATCATCCCTATACTCTTTCATCAACTCTATCTCCCAACTCCCTTTCCACCTCTGTTCTCTTCCTCACCTCCTCATTTCTCACTCTAATCAGCCTAGTAACCCTTATCATACTTCTCAGACACCTCATCTCAAACACATTCAAACTACTTCTCCCTTCCTCTCTTATGTTTCATGTTTCTGCCCCATACAGTGCTGTTGGCACAATCACTCCTTCATACAATCTCTTCTTAGCATCCATTCCCAAATGTTTCTCAATACACTTTTTAATCCCCCAAGGTATGTACTTGCATCTCTCAATCTACATTCTACCTCCACTTCCACTCCTCCCTTTCTCTGCCACATTTGCACCCAAGTATCTAAAACTATCCACTTCCTCCAGTCTCTCTCCCTTAATACTCACTTCCAATCTGCTGCCACTTTTTCCCCTTGTACATCTCATCACCTTACTTTTACCCACATATATTTTCAACTTCATAGGTAGAAGTATACTCCAGTTGTGTCCATTGTAATTCTATATTTAAAACTGGAGTAGTAAAGGATTGATAGTTATATACAAAGGATGAGTGTAAGGGGACAGTGAAATAATGAAACTTTTACTAGATATATAGTAGATACCGGTATGTGTTTAATGCAGGCTATGGATTTGAAGTTTAAATGTAGGATAGTTAACCATATACAACTTTGTTTTGGTTGTAATTATGTTCATGCATTGGTAAAATTTCTAAATTGTGAAACTTATATTGTCCAATAGCTCTTAACCTATTATAATATAACCTAACTTAACCATTCCATAGAAAAAATATATCTTAAAAAAAAAAAAAATGAAGTGAAAAATTTGCATTTCATTGGAATAAAACCCATGTATCATTCATCTAATGTACTAAATTAAAGAAATTATAAATGATAGGTTCCTAAAAGGCTTGTATTTCATATAGTATTGTATACATGCATGTTGACCATTGTTTTTTGTTTAAACAGTGTGAAAGTATTTGTAGAGATCTATTTGATATTCATTTTTCTAATATGTAAGAAATAGGGCATGGATATTTATGGTATATAAGTACCAAAACCTGGGTAAAGTAAGCATAAGTACAGAACTTTCTGATTTTAAGTGCATATGTTTGTGCTTGTATAGATATAGTTGGATTATGGGCAGACAGGTTTTGGTGGAGTGAGACTACAAGGAATAACAGATGCCAAAGTTTCTGTAGGTCATGAAGTGCTGAGGAGGCCATTAATTGGTAAAAAGGCAGAGGAGCAGGATCAATTAAGATTTAATGTAAATGTTATTATTGTTAATTATACCTTCCTCACAAAGTGCTAAGATAGGAGGATCAATGAGTAGGATTGGATAGACTTGCAAAGTGCTGAGATAGCAGGATCAATGAATAGGATTGGATAGATTAAGGGTGGTGTAAGAAGAAAAAGGCCCATTGGTATGTATGTTCATCCCCTTGCCAGATTAACTCGGTCCATTCTATAATGTTGAATGATCAGTCCTTTGATGTCTGTAGGACTTTCCCCACTTGAATAATGTTGTGAAATAGATATCAGTCATTGCCCTGCTGTCCATCTTCCAAACTTATCAACATTGGACTGTGCCCAAGAAATCTCTGTATCAACTTTATATTTCCTCCATCCTTAAACTTGGAGACAACCAACAATTGCTACCCTCCTTCTTTCAGCCAGTGGGACAGAAATGGTACCAAGGCTTGAGGACTATTGCCAGTTATGGTTTTCCAGTTTCTCTTTGCTTCTCAACAGGCATTCCCCTCTTACTAAAGACCCTGTTTCACCCATTCATCCATCTCATTCTCAGTCTTCCCCTAAGTTCACTCCATCCACCTCTGGCTTCCACACTCTATTTTGCTAATCATTCCTCATTCATTTTTTACCATGTGCCCAAACCATCTCATTGTTGTCCATCAACTCTATCTGCCAGCTCCCTTTCCATCCCCACTCTCCTCCTCACCTCAGTTCTCATTCTCTATTCTCGTAACCTCCACCATAGTCCTCAAACACTTCATCTCAAACATGTAGAAGTTTTTTCCTTTTCTGCCTCCCTAACATTCCAAGTCTGCCCCATAGAGTGTCATAGGCACAGTTAACCTTTCACGTAGTCTTCTTTGTGTCCATCCCGAGATACCTATTATTCGTGTCTTCTATTTTTCAAAAGTGTATTCACCATTTCCCAGTTGGATATCAATATTATTAGCTTGGTCTCAACCAGACACATTGTATCTGGTCCAATTTCCTTCATCTTTGGTGCATGGCTAATGTGAAACCATTAATGTTTGCATATGCCATAATTAGTTACTTTTCATTGTAACCTTTCTAGCTCTAACTCGCACTTGCAATACCATTTCATC
The DNA here is from genome assembly GCF_046742065.1 of Oratosquilla oratoria. Lineage (NCBI taxonomy): Eukaryota > Metazoa > Arthropoda > Malacostraca > Stomatopoda > Squillidae > Oratosquilla > Oratosquilla oratoria. The sequence continues at coordinate 2,732,711 of NC_134815.1, read as the reverse complement.
AGTTTCTGATAAAAGATGACAGAAAAACTGTTGCTTCTCCTATTTTATTTCTAGGTTCTTTCCTAGCTTCATCTCTTTATCTTTCAATACCATTTCATCAGTTTGTGATAAAGAAAAACTCTGGAAAAACTGTTGCTTCTGAAGGCTGAAAATACACATATTAAGGTAAGAGGGATTAACATAGATGGTACATAATAAATGATTACCTATACGTATTATGATGCTGAAGTGATTGCATTGTTTTTCTTCTGTCCCACTTTAGTAAGTCATCTCTATCAAGAATTTCCATCCCTTTCATAATTTTGTAGATGGTTAGCAAATCACCTCTTTCTCTTCTTTGTTCCAGGGTTGGTAGATTTAGTTTATCCAATCTTTATTTGTTTGTCAAATTGGAGGGTGTTGGTGCCATCTTTGTCATTGCTCATTGAATTCTTTCTATTTTTTTTTTTTTTTTTTAACTAGGTGTCCATAGTGTTGCAGCATACACTAATTTTGGTCTTATCAATGTAACTAATATTTCCTTTACAATTTTTTCATCCATGTAGTCAAAGGCTACTTTCATTGATCTTAATAAGTTAAAAGTTTCTCCAGCTAATTTGTTTACATGTTTGTCTGGTGTCATGTCATTTGAGGTAGTTACTCCTAGGTCCCTTTCCGAGTTGACTTTTAACTTCCTTTGTACCAATTTTATATTGACCTGATATTCTATTTTTGCTTTTTCCAAATTCCATAATGCTACATTACTTAATGTTGAAGTTCAGTTCACACTTCTGACTCCATTTCCAGATATTGTTCAGGTCTTCTTGAAAAGATTTGCAGTCCTCTGTACTTACTTTCTTTAGTAGTTTTGCATCATCTGCAAAGAATTTCATATAACATTCTACACCATCTGTGTCATTTATATAAATAGCAAACATTATCAGAGCTAAAATACAGATCCTTGTGGAACTCCACTTATCATATCTTCCCAATTTGAGTTCTTGTCTCTAAGTACCACCCTCATTTTTCTCCCATTCAAGAAATCTTTCATCCATTCCAGTAACTTTCCTTGTATTCCACCTATTATTTCAATTTTTCTTAGTAGCTTTTTGTGTGGTACTTTGTCAAAAGCCTTTTGTAAGTCCAAGAAAGCACAATCTGCCCATCCGTCTCTTTCTTGTATTATTTCTATTAATCTTGAGTAAAAGTATATTAAGTTTGTGGTACATGATCTTCCACTTCTAAAACCAAATTGTTTTGGATTTAGTATTTTGTTCTCTTTAAAGTGTTTGATCCATTCATTTCTAATAACATATTTTTGCTACTGTGCTTGTAAGGGATACTGGTCTATAGTTTGTTGGATTTTCTTTGTCTCCTTTGTATATTGGTACAATATTTGCATTTTTCCAATCTTGTGGTACTTTTCCTTCTTTGAGTGAGAAGTCAATTATCTTGTGTATTTTGTCCATTAGTTCATCCATACACTTTCAATGTCCAATTTACAATTCCATCCAGCCTATGTGACTTTCTGACATCAAGGTTCTTTATTTGGTCCCTTATTTCTTTCTGTGTCGCAGTTATTTCTTTCATTTTGGGGAATTTTCCTCACTGTCCTTCCAAATTTGTGAGCTTTCAATTGTAAATACAGACCTAAAATGCCTGATCATAACTTCAGCCATTTCTACATCATCTATATATTCTTTATTTCCTTCTTGCAGTTTCACTATTTCGTGTTTGTCCTTTAGTTTATAGTTTACATACCTGTAAAATAGTTTAGGTTGGTCTTTGCATTTATCTATTACTGTATATCTTTTTTGTAGTTTCTTTTTTCCTCCCTGCGTATATCTACAAATTATTTCTCAGTTTGATGTAGCCATTTAGTATTTTTTTTTTTTCCATCTTTTCCAGGCTTTGTCTCTTCTGTCTTTAGCCTCTACACTTTTTGTTATACCAACACTTTATGTAAGCCCCTTTTTTGCTTTTTCATTGGTACATATTTATCTGTTCCCTCCTAACAATTTTCTTTTAATATGTTCCATTTTTCTCCCATCTTTGTTTCTTCATTTAAATTTTTTCCCCAGTGAGTGTTTTGATTTTTTTTTTCTAAGTTTTACAAAGTCAGTGTTGTTGTACATTAGTCTCCCTTCTCTATGTTTCTCATTTCTTCTCACATTTTGTTCTTTTAGTTCAAACTATTAGTATGTGGTCACTTCCCGATTGGTGTCTTGTAATTCATATTGTCCACAATTTCAGGCTGAGATGTGAATATTAAGTCTAGTCTTGATGGTTCTTCATTATTTCTATATCCGGTATTTTCCTTGACCCATTGAGTCAATGTATAATCAATGGTCATATGCAGTAGAATGTTGCCCCAGAGTTCCTCTTCACCTTTTACTGTCATTTCTTCCCAATTTATTTCCATTGCATTAAAGTCACCCATAATTATTATGTTTCCTCCATCAGTCAGTAACTCTAATAATGCATTCTTTGTGTCTTCCAGTAATTTGGAATGATCACTATCAGACCAAGCCTGTGTTTTGGGGGGACATATACTACTATAAATTTTCTACTTTTCATATTATTTACAACTTTAATCATAATCATTTCCACATTATGTTTTCCTTCTGTTATCTTTGTCACATTTAAACCCTTTCTAGTCAATAATATGACTCCTCCCCGCTGTTTATCCATTCTATTTTCCGCCCAATGGTTGTCCCACCATACATGATGATAGAGGACCTTTCAATTTTGTCTCCACAATTCCCATTATGTCTGGTTTCTCTATTAACAGATATTCGTTTAGTTAGTTTATTCCAGAAATCATACTGTCCATGTTTGTATATGCCATTTTTAATTTTTTCTTTTCTTCTCTTTTTTGTTTTATATTTCCTTTTTTCTGATGTACCATTTTCTCAGCCTCAGATCCAGTACTCTTAAAAAAAAACTCGTTTTTTTCAGTCTCCATTCTTCTCTCATTTTTTCATTAGCTTCATTTCTTAGTGCTTTATCTTTCTCTACTTCCTCATTGTTCATTTCCTTTTTTATCCACACATTTTTGTAATTTTCACTGTTAGCTAGTTTTGTCGCTTTGGACTTATCTCTTCAGCTATCATTTGAGTCCTTTGATTTTCAATGGGCTAAAGTTTTTTTCTCTAGAGTATGTGCCCATCCTATGCACCTCATAAATTTCTTTGTTTAATTCTTGGCCTTTGTCCTGAACCGCTTTCAGAATTTCCTTCGCAGGAGACCTAGGACTCCCAGGTAACAACAGCTATCATGTTGGCCCATAAGTTGCTCAAGGATGAGATATTGAATTGTGTAGTTGAGTATTGGATTGGTCAGATATAGAGGTTCCATTGCACCAATGTTTCACAGGTAAAGGTCAAATATACAGTGCTCGCTGGCTGAGCATGTTAGGACATTGTTACTTGTGGCAAAGGGCGAGGGGATGGCAGTTTGAACCTTGCCACTGGCGAAGTTGAACCAAGGGCATGGGTCATTAAATTCCACGCTACAAAGTCCTCTCTAAGGGGCACCATCCTAGCCTCCTGATGGGGGGGAGTTTGTGATGTTAAACCATATCAACAGTGTATGTGAGATTTTAGTATACTGATAAACAGAAGTGTCACCACTTGGCATTACTACCTTACAGGTGCTACAACATGACAGAAAATGAAGGTGAGGTGGCAGTAGCACACCTCATGACGAGTGAAGTACACGATGGCTGTGCTCAAATAGAGGCTCCCGCACGTAAGTTTTGAACTCTTAAAGAATTCCTACAGTACTCTGATCTTTTTAGTTATCTTGGGTGGGAAAGGGAAGGCAAGAGATGATTTTGTTCTTGTGTGGTTTGTGGTGTTATGGTTGTCTTTATCTATCTCCTAGGGGCAGGCAGTTACTACTCGTATTATGCCCAGGACCTAATCTCAGCTGTATTTCATCCACTTTTCACAAACGGAGAGTTGACAACTGCAAATATCTTCCTTGTACTTTCATTTGGTGAAATAGAAACAATTCTACACATGTTCAGTACAGACAAGCCCAAAGTTTCTTCAGAGAGATCTGTGGGAAGGCCCAGGGATTGTTGTCAGCCACTGCTGGGCTGTGAGGCCCCAATCAGGGAAACCTGAGGCAACATTATTGTTATTTGTCATTAATCTCTACAGTATAGGGTAGTGCTTGCCCCTTTTTACTCTGGGATCCATAAGGGGTCCATGCAGCCCTCCCCTGTCCTGGCAGAAGAAATATAGAATAATTATGAATGTCAGCTTAGTAATAAAGTAAAGGGTCCTTCATCATATTTTATTATTATTATTATTTTATCAATTTATGTATTTTGTATTATTAGTATTTTTTTTTTTCATACATACAACCTTTTTTTTGGCTATGTGGAATTTTGGAGAAAAATGAAGGGGGCCACATGAATATTGAAGTGGGTATGGATTGAAAAAAGTTGAGAACACATGCCCTAGATACAAGTTGATGTCCCATACTTGTCTCCAATTTGTATCAGTGAGAGCTACCTGCCCCAACAGTCCAAGTACAAAGAGCAAGGGTGATGTGTTGAGCTATAACCGTGCAGTTTTTGGTATATGCTCCTCACCATTGACTATGTGTTACCCACTTTGGTTAGGGCGTTAAAGATTTGCTAGCCTGTCAGGAAAATAATTGCCTCATCATCCAGTGGTTTAAAGTCATCATGAACACATTAGACTCTTAGATAAATATCTTAGGGGTCAAGTTGTCATGATTAATGTACAGAATTAAGAATGTACAAATAAATGTATTGCTTTTATTTTGTTGATAAGTGGTTGGAAGGTGTTTTGTTTTTGCTCTAGATGTGGTGATGGTAGAAGAGCACACTGGATCTGTGACACTTGAGCTGCCTGATGGAAGTCACACTATTGTTGAGGATGACTCACTGCGCGCAAATTCAGATGAACTTCAGCAAGGTATGTACAAGGTGTTTTACATTATTGGTACATCTGATTGTGTTATTTTCCTTACACCCCCTCCTCTTTCTTTTCCTACATACTTCTTCCCTTTGCCTTTCCTCCCCCCCACCACCCCTGTTGCCCTTTTTACTCAACTCTTCAATCTCCTCTTTTCTCTTTCCCCTCCTATTCCTTTCCCTTTCCTTCACATAATCCACAAGGCTCCCCTTCCACCTGAAGAAAAATATGGTTAAACATATCAATTTAGTATGATAATTTGAATGTATGACAGTGCAGTACATTTTTTCATTTCCTTTCCTCTCTCCTCTGTACATATTTCCTATTCTTCTTTTCTCTCCCTCCAGAGCTGACAACTGATAACTGCTCTCCTCCTCTTCCTCCTCCTTTCTGGTGATGACTTGAAAATAGTCCCACATTAATACAACATAGACAGCAGCCCTAAGTTTCTTCTCAGAGACTGTTGCCAACTAATATAGGTTTCCAGTCATTGAAACTTAAGGGAACAATTATTATTATCCTTATCTCTCCCTTTCCATTCCTTCTCCTTTCCCCCTTCTAGGAGTTGTCTGCATAAATTTTAGATACTTTAAGAGGCTTCAGTGACACAAACCAGTCATGCAGCATTCTTTTATGTTTAGAGACAAATCTCCATTCAAAGAATGCTGATCACTTCTCTTTCTGAAGGAAGGAGGGCGGAAGAAAGGATGTATAATACATCCTTTCTTCTGCCCTCCTTCCTTTTCAGCCTCTATGACTCCCACCTTTTCTGTGTGAAGTCATCCTCAAGGACAGAAGTACTAGTTATCACAAATGAAAATATTAAAGATTTCCCTCTCTTATTTTACTCTTTCATTTACCCCTGTTTTACCTACTTTTTTGACATATCTATCAAACACTTCCCATTTAATTCCCCGTGTTTCCTTCCTTCCTATCCTCTGTTACATTCTTTTCTGTTCTCTATACTCTTCCCCTCTTTGTCCTTCTTTACCTTATCCTCCCTCTTGCTCATTCACAGAATATACACTCATATTTGAATAAGCATATTTGTGTATATACATGTAGTATTTGAATGAGCATACTTGTGCATATACATATATTTAAATAAGCATACTTATGTATTTTATTTTTTCTTGAAATAATTCTGGTATAGAAAGTGTTGAGGGGGTAGCTGTACAACTGGAGGATGGAAGGATAGGTTACTTGTGCAGTGACACCCACAACCTTCTACAGACGGTGGCTCCCGTGGTCAGCAGCCGTTTTCTCTGCAGCTATCAGGGATGTAACAAAGTTTACTCGACCACCAGTCACCTCAGGGTAGGTGTATTGCATGACCTATTCTTGTTGGTTTGTTTTGCTGATAAAACAAGTTTTTTCATTTGTACAAAAGTGATGCATACAGTTCCTAAAAATAGAAACAAACATAGCTGTGACATCGCACACGCTATCCCTTGTGGACAAATGTATCTGTATGTCTGGAAACAGCATTCATTTTCTTGTAAAAAATGTCCACAATTATCGGCTATTTGGACGAGATCCAATTTAGTATAATTTTTCAAAATGCCAGCCACTATCCTCCTCACTATCTAAAGGAGTTGAATAAATTTCTTTCTACTTTCAATCAGATCATTTTCTTAGCACTTACCACTGGAACTACCTTTCCCTCCCTATCCTCCTTCACATTTAGCAATTTTATCATCCCTCCATCTGCACCTTTTACCTTTTCTTCTCTACTTGATTTGCCTCCTCTTCCTCTCTTAATTTCTTTCCAAAACATCTTTTTATTACTTTAAAAACTTTCTGTCATACTCTTACCCCATTTCACATCTGCTCCTCTTTGCCTCCTTTACTTCTCTTTTTTTTTGTAATTCTCATTTAATTCCCTCATCCTATTTTGTAACCAATCTGTGAAAGCTCGCTTCTCCTTTACTGCTTCTTATATTTCCTCCTGTCCTTCTTGTTCCACACACCATCTTTGCACACCTTGTGACTCCCTTCTTGAATCATTCCCATTCTTAAGCACCTCACTACCATCAGTCCTTTTCCTCTTTCTCCATCTATCCTACACTCTCAACTTATCTTCCAAAAAATTATCTGATATTCCCCCACTCTCTCCCCTTGGAACATGTACATTCTTAACTCTTCCTATTATTCTCCTAGTTACCACTATATAGTCCATTAATGCTCTATCTACCACCCTTCTATCCACCACCCTCTCCCATGTGTACTTATGCTTGACTTTCATCCTAAACAATGTATTTGCTATAATTAACTCTTCACTATGATTTTTTCCTGTAACTCCACACTTCCCAACCACTCTGACTATTGGTTCATTTACTATCCTAGCATTAAGGTCTCCTAATACCACTACAATAACATTTCTCCCTAATCCCTCTATGCACTCATTTAAATCCATCCAAAAAGCCTCCATTTCCTCTACACTCTTCTCACTACCAGGCCCATATGCACTTACAAAAACCCACATCTCCCTTCCCAGTTTCACCTTCATCCACATTAACCTTGAAGAAACCTCCTTCCACTCCACTACATGCTTACCTATCTCTTCACTTACTAATATAGCCACCCCTTCTCTCCCACATCCTCTCTTCACTTCAGACCATTCTCCATTCACCCCTGTCTTCTGTCCTCTCCCGTCCTTCCTCAACAGACATTCCCCTCTTCCCCAAAGCTCCCTTCACCCCATCCATCCACCTCATCCTAGGACGTCCCCTCATATTCACTCCCTCCACATCTGCCTTCCATACCTCTTTTACTAGCCTTTCTTCACTCATTCTTTCCATGTGTCCAAACCATCCTAATACTCTTTCATCAACACTATCTCCCAGCTCCTTTTCCACCCCTGTTCTCCTCCTCACCTCCTCATTTCTCACTCTATCTAGCCTAGTAACCCCCATCATACTTCTCAGACACCTCATCTCAAACACATTCAAACTCCTTCTCTCTTCTTCTCTTATGTTCTATGTTTCTGCCCCATACAGTGCTGTTGGCACAATCACTCCTTCATACAGTCTCCTCTTAGGATCCATTCCCAAATGTCTATTCCTCATTACACTCTTTAATCCACCAAGGCATTTACTCGCTTCTCTCAATCTACATTCTACCTCCACCTTCACTCCACCTTTTCCTGCCACATTTGCACCCAAGTATCTAAAACTATCCACTTCCTCCAGTCGCTCTCCCTTAATGCTCACTTCCAGTCTACTGCCACTTTCACCCCTTGTACATCTCATCATCTTACTTTTACCCACATTTATCTTTAGCTTTCTTCTATCACATACTCTCCCAAACTCTGCCGCCAAGTTCCGCAATCCCTCCTCCGATCCTGCCACAAGCGCAGTGTCGTCCGCAAACAACAGCTGGCTCACCTCCCACTTTTCTCCATTTTCTTTAACCATCTCCAAACCCTTGCCCACTACCCTTGCATTTACCTCTCGCACCACCCCATCCATGTATAAGTTGAACAGCCAGGGCGACATAACGCATCCTTGACGAAGCCCCACCTTTACCTCGAACCACTCACTCTCTCCATTTCCAATCCTGACACAAACTCTACTACTCTCATAAAAACTCTTGACAGCTCCCAGAAGCTTTCCTCCTATCCCGTATATCTGCATAACCTCCCACAGTGCCTTTCTGTCTACCCTATCATAAGCCTTTTCCAGATCCATAAAGGCCCTAAAAACATCCTTCCCCTTTCCTATAGCGTTCTTACATATCTGTCTTACCACAAAGATCTGATCTACACAACCTCTACCTGTCCTAAATCCACACTCTTCCTCACCAATTACTCCTTCTGTTCCTCTCCTAATCCTCTCAATCAAGATCCTCCCATAAGCCTTCCCAACTACACTTAACAAGCTAATCCCTCTGAAACCACTACATTCACACTTGTCCCCTTTTCCCTTGTAAAGAGGAACTATACAGGCACTCCTCCAGTCCTCCGGCACTCTACCCTCTCTCCAGCAAACATTAAATAACCTCACCAGCCAGTCCACCATCACTGTACCTCCCTTTTTAAGACATTCTGCATGGCATCCATCCAGACCAGGTGCCTTACCTGCTTTCATCATCTTAACAACTGCCTTCACCTCATCCTTCCTTATTTCTCCTCCATTCTCCTCACTCATCACTCTCATTTTCTTCGCATTTCCCACTGCAGCTATCTTTCCCTCCCTATCCTCCTTCTCATTTAGCAACTCCCTAAAATATTCTGCCCATCTTCCCCTTACTGCCTTCTCTTCCATTATCATCTCTCCATCTGCACCTTTTACCTTTTCTTCTCTACTTGATTCGCCTCCTCTTCCTCTCTTAATTTCTTTCCAAAACATCTTTTTATTACTTTCAAAATTTTCTGTCATACTCTTACCCCATTTCACATCTGCTCTCCTCTTTGCCTCCTTTACCTTTTGCTTTACTTCTCTTTTCTTTTCTTTGTACCTCTCATATGACTCCCTCGTTCTATTTTGTAACCAATCTGTGAAAGCTCACTTCTTCTCTTCTACAACCTTCTTTGTTTCCTCATCCCACCATTCACTACCCTTTCTTCTATTTCCCCCTGTCCTTCTTGTTCCACACACCATCCTTGCACACTTTATGACTCCCTCCTTGAACCATCCCCATTCCTCCACACCTAGCTCTACTCTATCCTTCACTCCCTCCCACTCCTCCTTCAGCTTATTTTTGTACTCCTCCTTTTCATTCAAAGAGTTCACTCTAAGCACCTCCCTACCTTTTGTCCCTTTCCTCTTTCTCCATCTATCCTCCACTCTCAACTTACCTTCCACCAAAAAATTATCTGATATTCCCCCACCCTCTCCCCTTAGCACATGTACATCCATAACTCTTCCTATCATAATCCTATTTACCACTACATAATCCATTAACGCTCTATCTACCACTCTTCCCTCCACCACCCTCTCCCATGTGTACTTATGCTTGACTTTCTTCTGAAACACTGTGTTTGCTATCATCAACTCTCTTTCTAGACACATTTCCACCATCAACTCTCCACTACAATTCTTTCCTGGAACTCCACATTTCCCAACCACTCCATCAATTGGACCATTTATTACCCTAGCATTAAGGTCTCCCAGTACTATTACATTGACATTTCTTCCTAAATCCTCTATGCACTCATTTAAATCTATCCAAAAGGCCTCCCTTTCTTCTACACTCTTCTCACTGCCAGGCCCATATGCACTTACAAAGACCCACATCTCCTTTCCCAGTTTCACCTTCATCCACATTATCCTTGAGGAAACCTCCATCCACTCCACTACATGTTTACCTATCTCTTCACTTACTAGAATAGCCACCCCTTCCCTCCCTCGCCCTCTCTTCACTCCTGATAACCTCCCACTTACACTCCCAAACTTACTCTCACCCTTCCCTTTCAACTTAGTTTCACTCAAAGCCAACACATCCATCTTTCTTCTCACAAACATACTACCTATCTCTTCCCTTTTACTCTCATCTGTACCACATCCATGCACATTAAAAGACCCAAACCTTAGGGTGCTGGTCGGAAAACTCCCAGACCCTCTTATGCCTTTACTTTTTCTTTTAGGAATGGCCCCTGTGGGGCTACAAGGAGAAGGATGCCTAGTCCCAATCCCCGTCCCTTTCTTCTTGCCTCTTATGATCCAAGTGGGAATACTTGGTGGCAGTATTCTTTTCCCCCCACCACATGGTACTGGTTGGAAAACTCGTAGACCCTCTTCTGCCTTAACTTTTTTAGGAATGCCCCCTACAGGGAGAAGGATGCCTAGTCCTATTCCTTTCCCGTTTTTTGTTGCCTTGTACGACTCATGTGGGAAGACTTGGTGGAAGTATTCTTTTCCCCTACCACAGGGTTAGGCGATAAAAGGAAATGAATATTCAGAGAAATGGTACAGGACAAGGGGTGACGGGAGAGCATAGTGGAGGGACAGTCACAGTATAATAAAGTATTGTCGTTTCTCCATGAACAGAGATTTTCTCTATCACAGACGAAATGATGTGTGGGTCTGGTCTGTAGGGGCACCCCATATAGACCCTAAAGTATCAGCAGCATGCTACTTAGCTGCAATAACATGCAGCCAATATCCCAGACAGGGTATTGGAGAGGGTGTTGGATGGAAAGGTGCTATTAAGTAAATATTGTATACATGTACTACAGAAACATGATCATTAGTGATGTAGAAAGTTAAATTATACTTAATCATGTGAACTGGTGAAATTTATTTGAACATTGACAATCCTATTAGCACTCAAGATGTGTTAGATGGGAGTCACACAAGATAGTCTCTTAATTCCCATTAAACTGAAATATGTAAGCCTGATGAACTAGGTCTAGGAGGTCAGTACACACACACACACTTCAACGAACGGACGGCTTAGAGGACGTTCTGAGGAAAAAGTGAAATTTCGTGGATCCCGAAGCAAAGGAAGTACCTATTGTATTTACAGGGTGGGGGGGAAATTGCTTGTGGTGTAGGGGATAGTGAGGAAAAAGGAGAAGGGGAGGGATTACTGAGGGAAATGGAAGGAAATGTGGAAGGAGAGGACTTGGCCCAGGCAGGCAGACGCCATGTAAACAAAAGAGGTCCCGACCAATTTAGTGACGACGAAATGTCTAACATAAATGTAAAGATTAGAAACATAGATAAGAACAATTCAATGGAAGGTGAGGATAACAATTTCCAAGGATTTAAAGAGGGGGAGGCGAATACCAACCTCCCCCGACTAGCAAAACTGGAGGAAAGGCTTGAACAAATGACTGAACATTGGGAAGTTAGGTTCGGTAAAATGTCAAAACTTGCAGAAAAGTTTGAAAGATTGGAAGAACTAGAGAAGGCGAACAAAAACTTAACTGATGAAATAGAAGAACTAAAAAGACATTTAAGAGAAGTAAAAGAGGAGAATAAATAATTAAAAAGGAACAATAAAGACAATAAAGAAACAATAGCAAAAGAGGCACAGGGGTGGAGAAAGATACAAGAAAATAGTAAAGTTGCATTTACTGATATAATTAAACAGCAAATGAAAGAACAAACTGAAGACTCAGTTATCAAAGTGATGAGACAGAAGGAGAATATTGTAAGAGACTTAGCAGACAAAAAGAAATGTATAATTATATTAGGAATGGAAGAGAAACATAACCCAGATAGAACCTCAAGAATCAAAGAGGAAAATGAAAAAGTAAGCAGTTTACTACAATTAGTTCAGGAAGATGAACCAGAAATAATGAAACAAATCGAAGAGAAGTTCAGACTCAGAAAGTATAGTACAGATAAGACCAGACCAATTAAGATTAAATTCAGGTCACAAACGACGGCAGAGAATATCTTATCCAAAACAGGGAAACTAGCAACAAGTGAACAATATAAAAAGGTATGGATAAAAAGGGAAATGAATAAAGAAGAAAGGAAGAAAAAAAGAAAAGACTTGAAGCTAAGGAAAAAAACGAGAACAGAACAGTCAGAAAAAGAGAGATTCTATTGGAGAGTAGTGAATATGAAACTAAGGAAATTCGACACACAAGAGAAAAACAAAAGGGAAACAGAGAACACAATGGAAGTGGCAGAAAACTAAGAGTGTCTTACACAAATATAGATGGATTAATAACAGGATTGAATGAGCTGAATGATTATTTGAAGGAAAAAGAACCGGACATAATGGGAATTGTAGAAACAAAATTAAAAGGTCCACTACCACCCAACAGTGTAGGACATGATGCATATAATTATTGGATTAGAAACAGAGAGACAAAGCAAGGGGGTGGAGTTATGTTCCTGACTAAGAAGGATATAAACGTGAGGTGTGTCACATATGGAAAGAATACAGTAGAGATGATTATGATCGAAGTGGAAGACAGAGATAAGAAGAGCAGAAAGTTTGTGATATATTATGTGCCTCCGAAAATAGCCTCGTGGGAAGAGAGTGAACATAAAAGTATGTTAGAGGACACAAAGATAACATTAAATAAGATAATGGAAGATGGAGGAAGAATAGTTATGATGGGCGACTATAATTGCAAAGAAATCTGCTGGGAAGAGATGACAGTAAAGGGTGGAGACTGCTCATGGGGAAACGCTCTACTTGAGATGATTACTGACAATACAATGACACAGTGGATACAGGAGAACACTAGGTATAGAAATGAGGAAGAACCATCGAGACTAGACCTAATAATTACATCTGAACCTAGAATAGTGGACAAGATTGAATATAAAACACCCATAAGTAAAAGTGATCACATATTGATTGAACTGGAACTAAATGAAGAAAAATACATGAAAAGAAATGAACAATATAGAAAAGGAAGAATGATGTATGAAAAAACAAACTTTGATAAAATAAGAGAATTCTTTCAAAAAGAAAACTGGGAAGAAATATACAAAGAAGAAACAACAGTGGAAGAGAAATGGAATATTTTGACAAAAAATTTACAAAAAAGGAGTGGAAAAGTATGTCCCAAGACAAAAACAAGAAAAAGAATATGTAAAATGCTGGTACAATAGAAGTTGTAGGGAGTTAAAAGACAAAAGAGACAAAGCTTGGACCAGATTGAAAAAAGACAGAAGGCCTGAAAAATGGAAAATATATACTTGTTATAGAAATGAATATGTACAAGCATGCAGAGAGGAAAAGAGAAAATATGAAAAAGATGTCATAGAAAAGTGTAAAGATCAACCAAAACTATTTTACAGATTTGTAAACAACAAATTGAAAAACAAACAAGACTTGGAGAAATTAAGACAAGGAGGAGTTGAATACACAGAGGAAATTGAAATGTCAGAAATTATGAACAAACATTTTAAATCAGTGTTTACAAGGGAGAACATACAACCTGAAGAGATCGAATGGAAAGAGAAAGTCCCTCCCATGAAAGAAATAGAAGTAACAAAGAACGAAATATTGAAACACTTGAGTAATCTTGATGTCAGAAAATCGCATGGACCAGATGAAATAGCAAACTGGATTTTGAAAGAATGCAGGAATGAACTGGCAGACAAAATACATAGCATAATAAACAGTTCCTTGAAAGAAGGAAAAGTTCCAGAAGATTGGAAAAAAGCAAATATAGTACCCATATATAAAGGAGGAAATAAAGAAGACCCTAACAACTATAGACCAGTCTCCCTAACAAGTACAATAGCAAAAATTTGTGAAAGAATTGTCAAAAGTAGATGGGTAAAATATTTAGAAAAAAACAATGTGTTAAATCCAAGGCAATTTGGATTCAGACAAGGACAATCATGCGTCACCAATTTAATATGTTTCTATTCAAGGCTAATAGATATAATACAAGAAAGAGATGGATGGGCTGATTGTGCATTTCTAGACCTAAAAAAAGCTTTTGACAAAGTACCACATAAGAAGTTGCTTAAGAAATTAGAAACTGAAGGAGGAATACAGGGCAAACTGCTTAATTGGATGGAAGATTTTTTGCAAGAAAGGAAAATGAGAGTAGTGATAAGAGACAAACACTCAAAATGGGATGAAGTAATAAGCGGTGTTCCGCAAGGAACAGTTCTGGCCCCAATAATGTTTGCTATATATATTAATGATATGGATGAAGGAATTGAAAGCTATATGAGCTTCTTTGCAGATGATGCAAAACTACTGAAAAGAGTGAACACGGAAGAAGATTGTGAATCACTACAGAGTGATCTAAATAAAGTACAGGAATGGAGTAGGAAGTGGGAGATGGAGTTCAATACAAAAAAGTGTAGTATAATGGAATTTGGAAAAAGCAAAAACAGAATAACAGGATCATATAAATTGGGAGAAGAAGGAATAAAAAAAGTAGAAAATGAGAAGGACCTGGGAGTCATTGTTATGAATAATATGTCACCTGAGAAACATATAAATAAGATTTTTGGAGAAACTTATAATTTAATAAGAACAATCAAAGTTGCATTTACATACCTGGATGAAGAAATGGTGAGGAAAATTCTAATCACCCTGATAAGACCAAGATTGGAATATGCAGCAACGATATGGTCACCCAAGTACAAAAAAATGTATAAAAAAACTTGAAAGAATACAAAGAGCAATTACAAAACTGGCACCAACACTCTCAAAACTATCATATGAAGAGAGACTGGTAAAACTTGAACTACAGACACTAGAGCAAAGAAGAGAGAGAGGAGATTTGATAGCTATTTACAGAATCATGAAAGGCATAGAAATTACTGATAGAGAGGATCTGATAAAATGGGATGATAGAAATACAAGCGGACACAGAAATAAAATAAAAAAAGACAGCTATAGAAGAGATCTGAAAAAGAACAGCTTTCCTCACAGAGTAATAGACAGTTGGAACAAGTTAGATGAGAAAGTGGTGTGTGCAAAAACAATACATGAATTTAAAAATAGTTTAGATAAAATGAGATATGAAGATGGGACACCACGAGCATAGCTCCCCTTCCCGTAAAATACAACTAGGTAAATGCAAGAGATGTACTTATAGTAGGATCACGCTTATATTGAAAAAAAAAAAAAATTAAAATCCCCTTGGCAGTTGAATGACTCCCATGGCTTAACATGCCTTATCAAATAAATAAGATTTGGATTCCCTGTAGCCAATGCAATAATCACTGCATAGCATGCCATCAGCAGGCCCCCATAAACTGTGGCCTGTAGCCATTTTAATTAAAATAAACACTGATAAATTACAACCTTGAAAGTCTTAAAACACTGCAATGACTGGGTAATGCAATACATGGAGAAACTAAATTGAATCAAAGTCTAGACATGCTAAGAAAAGACTAGAACTGCCCTATAATGCCAAGGAAAATGGGCTTGCCTTTCCACAGCTTCAGTTTGTTTCCACTTGTTTTTTGTCCTTGACACTACCAATGCTTCAATCGAATGTTGGAATAACATGAAATACATTGAATTTTGATCTTGTTAGGGATATTGTCCTCTTACATACCTTTGGAAAAGAGCTGCATTTTGTCATTGTTACTCTCTTTTCTGCTACTTTGTAGTTTGTCCAACTGCTGATAGAGAGTGTGGTAACTGTGACATCAACATTGCGGTTTGCTGTTGATCAATTGTGTATAATGTGGATGTGTGCTTTGATGAGGCCATCCTTCTATAAAGGGGTGCCTTTGGTTATGTATGTATGGATATATATATATATGTACATAGTTGACTCTTTCTCTATGCGGCTTAAATTTTCAGATACACCAAAGGATACATACAAGAGTTCGTCCTTATGTGTGTGAAATCTGCAAAAAGGGTTTCAACACTAGCTTTGCTATGAAGTCGCACATTCGTACGCACACGGGAGAGAAACCCTATCGCTGCCCGGAGGAGACATGTCCCAAACGTTTCAAAACTTCAGGAGATCTACAGAAACATGTGAGAACTCACACTGGTAAGTGAAGTATGTCTACTGATGTTTAGGATAGATGAGGGACCAATGATGGGTGCATGCTTTTGGTGGTCCAGCAAAATTGACAGTGAAGATGCCTGTTTCAGAACTAGTGAACACCTCCTCACCTTCCTTAATAAGGGGAAAAAGGCCTTTGGGTATATGCATGTCAACCTTCTCGCCTCCATCAGAAGATGCAATTGGCATAGTTTTCAGACTGCATCCATGATCTCTCTCTAACAACTTCAACTGTATTTCTTACACCTTTTGTCCATATAAAGAACTGGCAACTGCTCCCTTCCTGACACTAGTTTCAGCTAATAACAGAAAGAGCACTACACTGATACTAAACAGACAACAGTCCAAAGTTTCTTAGTAGAGAGATCTGTAGGGTGGCCCAAGGATCATTGCTTACTGCTGTGGGGTTGCAGGTTTCCATTCAGCAAAATTTGAGACAATTATTATTTGATAGAAGGTAAAGGGAACACGGGCTGTGGGAAATACTTTGATTCCTGACTAGTTTTGCCTGAGTGGCTTCTTCTGAAGAAGCCACTCAGGTGAAACTAGTCAGGAATAAAAGTATTTCCCTCAGCCCGTGTTCCCTTTACCTCCTATCCACATTCGTCACAATGTATACACAATTATTATTTTTATTTTTATTGGAGGTATTGCAGATGTATGTGATAGGGAGAAAGTTATTTTGGGTAGTCATGAGGATGACACTGTGCTTGTGGCTGAGTCAAAAGTGGGTCTAAGGTAGTTATTGATGGAGCTTAGGAAGTTATGGGATAGGAGGAATTTGAAAGTAAATTTGGGTAAAGATAAAGTAATGAGATGTGCAAGGGAGTAGTGAAGTGAATAAATACATACATACATATACCACGGCTTTTTCCCCCTTACAAGGGAGGTAGCCAAAAAGGGAAAGGCATAAAAACACTCCCACCCATTTCATCCCTACATACACTCCACACCCCTCCCACCCTCCCTCTCACCTGAGCACCTCCTGCCAAAAGTGAATAAATGAGAAGTTAAAAGTGAAGAAGCCCTTGGTATATAGATAGATAGTAGAGCTTGTGTCAGGGATGAAAATATTGAAGGTGAGTATTGGGTATTGGCTGCTTGTTATTGTGGCAAAGTAGCATGCAGTTGATACTTTAGGGTCTATATGGGGCGCCCCTATGGACCAGAGCCACACATCATTTTGTCTATGATAGAGGAAAACTCTGTTCATAGAGAAATGATGACACTTTTATACTACGACTGTCCCTCCATTATGCTGTCCCCCAACCCCTTGTTGCTGTCCTGTACCATTTCTCTGAGTATTCTTTTTCTGTGGTGGGGGAAAAGAATACTGCCATCAAGTATTCCCACTTGGATCATAAGAGGCAAGAAGAAAGGGACGGGGATTGGGACTAGGCATCCTTCTCCTTGTATCCCCACAGGGGACATTCCTAAACAAAAAAGAGAAGGCATAAGAAGGTCTGGAAGTTCTCGGACCAGCACCCTAAGGTTTGGGTCTTTTAATGTGCATGGATGTGGTACAGATGAGAGTACAGGTAGTCGTCGACTTACGACCGAGTTCGGTTCCGACAGACAGGTCGTAAGTCGATCTGGACGCAAGTCGGTCTATATATATATATTGTATATTTAGCATACTGAAATAATCTTAGCATCTTTGAACTATGTTGTATAGTATTTTTAACCTTTTTATAATTTCATCTGATTTTCTTTGGGAAACGTAGCCTAGGCCTAAGCATATTGAATAAAATCCTATCATCTTTGACCTATGATATTTAATACTGTATTTGTTAACCTTTGTATTATTTTACCATCAGACTTTCTTTAGGAAACATATGCATACTGAATAAAATCTTATCTTTGAGCTATGTTGTTTAATATTCATTAACTTTTTATCATTTTCGTTAGGAAACGTAGCCTAGGCCTACGCATACTGAATAAAGTCCTGTCATCTTTGACCTACAAATCCTTTTTTGTTGGTTACATTAAAATCATTGTAAAGCAAAATTAGGAAAAAAATATTTCGAAACACATTCTTTTCGTTTATGTACTGTACCGAAAATATTGTTATCGACAACAGACTAGGCATAAACAAAGTTTACTGTTACATTTTATTAATCGCAAAACATAAAAATACAAAATGCTGTGCCAAACATTTTGTCATCGACAACAGACTAGGCATAAAAAATAGTTACATTTTATTAATTGCAAAACATAAAAATACAAAATGTAAGGCAAAATTAGGATTTTTTTTATTTCAACAAAACACATTCTTTTCGTTTAAGTACTGTACCGAACATATTGTTATCGACAACAAACTAGCCTAGGCATAAAAAGTTTATATTTTATTAATTGCAAAACATACAAAATGCAATGCAAAATTAGGAAACATTGTACTTCAAACAAACAAAATGAAAGAATATTTAGCTGGCTGGGATGCTGACGCTGCCGGCAGCCTGCGAAAACTATCGTACTCGCGTCTCACAGCGTGCGGAGTAATGTACTGCACTGCCAGGCATAACATTGCAATTCTATTACTCTATTAAATGTTAGATATTATTGCACCATCTCGTGGTTGTAAAGTCGATCAGTCGTAAGTCGCATAGGTCGTAAGCCGACGACTACCTGTAAAAGGGAAGAGATAGGTAGTATGTTTGTGAGAAGAAAGATGGATGTGTTGGCTTTGAGTGAAACTAAGTTGAAAGGAAAGGGTGAGTGTAAGTGGGAGGTTATCAGGAGTAAAGAGAGGGCAAGGGAGGGAAGGGGTGGCTATTCTAGTAAGTGAAGAGGTAGGTAAACGTGTAGTGGAGTGGAAGGAGGTTTCCTCAAGGATAATGTGGATGAAGGTGAAACTGGGAAAGGAGATGTGGGTCTTTGTAAGTGCATATGGGCCTGGCAGTGTAGAAGAAAGGGAGGCCTTTTGGATAGATTTAAATGAGTGCATAGAGGATTTAGGAAGAAATGTAATGTAATAGTACTGGGAGACCTTAATTCTTATGTAGGAACTGGTCCAATCGATGGAGTGGTTGGGAAATGTGGAGTTCCAGGAAAGAATTGTAGTGGAGAGTTGATGGTGGAAATGTGTCTAGAGAGTTGATGATAGCAAATACAGTGTTTCGGAAGAAAGTCAAGCATAAGTGCACATGGGAGAGGGTGGTGGAGGGAAGGGTGGTAGATAGAGCACTAATGGATTATGTAGTGGTAAATAGGATTATGATAGGAAGAGTTAAGGATGTACATGTGCTAATGGGAGAGGATGGGGGAATATCAGATAATTTTTTGGTGGAAGGTAAGTTGAGAGTGGAGGATAGATGGAGAAAGAGGAAAGGGACAAAAGGTAGGGAGGTGCTTAGAGTGAACTCTTTGAATGAAAAGGAAAAGGAGAAGGAGTACGGAAAGAAGCTGAAGGAAGAGTGGGAGGAGTAAAGGATAGAGTAGAGCTGGGTGTGGAGGAGGAATGGGGATGGTTCAAGGAGGGAGTCATAAAGTGTGCAAGGATGGTGTGTGGAACAAGAAGGACAGGGGGAAATAGAAGAAAGGGTAGTGAATGGTGGGATGAGGAAACAAAGAAGGTTGTAGAAGAGAAGAAGTGAGCTTTCACAGATTGGTTACAAAATAGGACGAGGGAGTCATATGAGAGGTACAAAGAAAAGAAAAGAGAAGTAAAGCAAAAGGTAAAGGTTGCAAAGAGGAGAGCAGATGTGAAATGGGGTAAGAGTATGAAAAATTTTTGAAAGTAATAAAAAGATGTTTTGGAAAGAAATTAAGAGAGGAAGAGGAGGTGAATCAAGTAGAGAAGAAAAGGTAAAAGGTGCAGATGGAGAGATGATAATGGAAGAGAAGGCAGTAAGGGGAAGATGGGCAGAATATTTTAGGGAGTTGCTAAATGTGAAGGAGGATAGGGAAGGAAAGATAGCTGCAGTGGGAAATGCGAAGAAAATGAGAGTGATGAGTGAGGAGAATGGAGGAGAAATAAGGAAGGATGAGGTGAAGGCAGTTGTTAAGATGGTGAAAGCAGGTAAGGCACCTGGTCTGGATGGATGCCATGCAGGATGTCTGAAAAAGGGAGGTACAGTGATGGTGGACTGGCTGGTGAGGTTATTTAATGTTTGCTGGAGAGAGGGTAGAGTGCCGGAGGACTGGAGGAGTGCCTGTATAGTTCCTCTTTATAAGGGAAAAGGGGACAAGTGTGAATGTAGTAGTTTCAGAGGGATTAGCTTGTTAAGTGTAGTTGGGAAGGCTTATGGGAGGATCTTGATTGAGAGGATTAGGAGAGGAACAGAAGGAGTAATTGGTGAGGAAGAGTGTGGATTTAGGACAGGTAGAGGTTGTGTAGATCAGATCTTTGTGGTAAGACAGATATGTGAGAAAGCTATAGGAAAGGGGAAGGATGTTTTTAGGGTTTTTATGGATCTGGAAAAGGCTTATGATATGGTAGACAGGAAGGCACTGTGGGAGGTTATGCAGATATACAGGATAGGAGGAAAGGTTGTGGGAACTGTCAAGAGTTTTTGTGAGAGTAGTAGAGCTTGTGTCAGGATTAGAAATGGAGAGAGTGAGTGGTTTGAGGTAAAGGTGGGACTTCGTCAAGGATGCGTTATGTCGCCCTGGCTGTTCAACTTATACATGGATAGGGTGGTGCGAGAGGTAAATGCAAGGGTAGTGGGCAAGGGTTTGGAGATGGTTAAAGAAAATGGAGAAAAGTGGGAGGTGAGCCAGCTGTTGTTTGCTGACGACACTGCGCTTGTGGCAGGATCGGAGGAGGGATTGAGGAAGTTGGTGGCAGAGTTTGGGAGAGTATGTGATAGAAGAAAGCTAAAGATAAATGTGGGTAAAAGTAAAGTGATGAGATGTACAAGGGGTGAAAGTGGCAGTAGACTGGAAGTGAGCATTAAGGGAGAGCGACTGGAGGAAGTGGATAGTTTTAGATACTTGGGTGTAAATGTGGCAGGGAAAGGTGGAGTGAAGGTGGAGGTAGAATGTAGATTGAGAGAAGCGAGTAAATGCCTTGGTGGATTAAAGAGTGTAATGAGGAATAGACATTTGGGAATGGATGCTAAGAGGAGACTGTATGAAGGAGTGATTGTGCCAACAGCACTGTATGGGGCAGAAACATGGAACATAAGAGAAGAAGAGAGAAGGAGTTTGAATGTGTTTGAGATAAGGTGTCTGAGAAGTGTGATGGGGGATACTAGGCTAGATAGAGTGAGAAATGAGGAGGTGAGGAGGAGAACAGGGGTGGAAAAGGAGCTGGGAGATAGAGTTGATGAAAGAATATTAGGATGGTTTGGACACATGGAAAGAATGAGTGAAGAAAGACTAGTAAAAGAGGTATGGAAGGCAGATGTGGAGTGAGTGAACATGAGGGGACGTCCTAGGATGAGGTGGATGGATGGGGTGAAGGGAGCTTTGGGGAAGAGGGGAATGTCTGTTGAGGAAGGACGGGAGAGGACAGAAGACAGGGGTGAATGGAGAATGGTTGTATATGGATGATGTTGTGATTGCATGAGGTGGGGGGTGAGGTAGTATGTGTGAGCAAAATTTGACGCAGCCCAAAGGGATTTCTCCCCGTCCTCTCCTTTTATGCAATGGTGGGACGGAGAGGGGGGGGGGTCGCTGATTTAATGAAGCGGCCTTGCTGTGGATGTGCTGTGTCTTGTGACACTGCTTCTGACCGAGAGCAGTGGACAAGGTGCAGGGATGACCCGTCATCCAGGAGGTGCTCAGATATGAGGGAGGGTGGAGGGGTGTGGAGTGTATTCAGGGATGGAATGGGTGGAAATGATTTTATGCCTTTCTCTTTTTGGCTACCTCCCTTGTAAGGGGGAAAAAGCCTTTGTATTAAAAAAAAAAAAAAAAAAGTATATTAAAGTGAATGTGGGGTTGCACCAGGGTTGTGTTATGTCATCATGGTTGTTCAATGTGTACAAATGGGTGTGGGATGGGTGGAAGGTGGGTGCATGCCTTTGGTGACTACCTTCTTTATGAGGGGAAATAAGCCTTTTGTTAAATAGATAAAGATGATGATGACAGTGATGGTGACAATGACGACAGCTGCCACCATCATCAATGAAAATCGTAGGATTGGAAATGCTGTTTGAGATTGAATCTGCCACCCCTTGAGAAGAAGAAAAAGCATTTTAGTATATATGTATGTTGAGACATTCTGGTAGGTTTACATAAGTGGGGGTAGGAAAGATAGGAATCTTACAGTCCGAGTTTATTCCTGACTAGTATTTACCTAAGTGGATGCTTGCTGGCCAATTGGATAAGAAGATCATCACTTCTCGTGGAGGTTGAGGTGATGACAGCTCAAGGCTTGCCACCATTGAGTTGGACCATGGGCATGGTTCATTAAATTCCATGCTACAAAGTCCTCTGTAGTTGTACATGACTTATCCCCAGATTCTGTGAACTGGTTTGATCATGTTTTCTGTGTTTATTATTATTCAGAGTAAAAGAGAACGAGTAATACAGCAGTGACTATTTTATAAGGCGAGTAATGTGATGAATCATACATATGGCAGCCGATGCTGCGTGCAGGAATTTGACTCGTATGGAAGTGGTTAATGCTGTGTCCATGATAGAGACACTATCAGTGATATTGAGTCATGCATGATATGCTTATTATTTACATCCAGGCCTCTCCCTTGCCCACAGGTGAGCGCCCCTTTAAGTGCCAGTTATGCGGGAAGGCCTTCACCACTTCAGACATCCGCAAAGTCCACATGAGGGTTCACACAGGTAAGAAGTACTGAGGGGACATTTTTCCAGGTGTCAACTTGTTAGTCCCTTGGATACACTTTAAAAGTCCCTTCAAAAGCCCAGTTTATTAACATTTTAAATTTAAATCTGTTTTTATACTGCCTGACCACAGACACCCCACAACTTAAAAAAAAAGAAAAAAAAAATACTTGTACATCTTTAGTAGCCTGCTCTAGGCACTTCACAGTATGTCCACACCAAAAGACACACTCTCAGATTACAAAACAAGCACTCTACAATGGACTTGAAATTTTATACACACAGAAGTCATCCTAAGAAATCACTTCCAAGACATGTAATAACTACTCTGCTATGTCCACACTTTGATCAATATCCTGTATTCAAACGGTACCAGTATAGAATTGGCCTGACAATAGACTCCAATTATCCTAGATGCAACCTCTTAAACAAAAGACAAGAGCACTTTACATTACACAGATGTACACTCATCCTTTCCAGAGGGTAACACATCTCTTCTCTGAGTGATGCATGGAACAAACACATGGCTGTGGCTCGTTATCTGGAGGTTATGAGTCTTCTGCATAAGAGAGCTGGGGTAACAGACGTCTTTCTTGAACCCTCCCTCTTCTACTTACCCTACTATGTCCATCTCCTCTCGGTCTCCTACCTACCCTATTACCTGTCTCCCACCTGTATTTTACCTATCCTCGTGTCACTGTCTCCTACCTACTGCCCTGCCTCCATCTCCTACCTACCTACCCTTCAATCTCCATTTAACTTTTCTACCTCCCTCTTCTACCAACCCATCACCTCTTTCCTAACTATTATACTGTCCCTGTCTCTTTTATCCATTTACTACCTATCTTCTATTAACCCACCTACCTACTTCCCTCTCCTAACTACCCTCCTAACTCTGCTACCTACTCACCTACCACTATCTCTCTCTATAGTTTACATATTATTACAAGGCTAACATCTGGTGATATCAAAACAAAATTTAATTTATATATACCAAGGACTTGTTTCTCCTTATAAGGGAGGTAGCCAAGTGTAAAGGCAAGTACTCACTCCCTCTCTTCTTTGCTCCTCATGGATGATGGGTCATCCCTGTATCCTGCCCACTGCCCTGGGTCAGAAGCAATGCAGCAAGACACAGCACACCCACAGCAAAGCTGCTTCACATGATTGGAGACCCTTCCCTGTCCCCTCATGCAGAAAAATAGAAGATGGGGAGAAATCTTTTCAAGCAGCATCAAAATATCATTCATACATTACCACTCCCTATCCCCCCATCCCTCTCTTGC
This sequence comes from Oratosquilla oratoria, assembly GCF_046742065.1. Lineage (NCBI taxonomy): Eukaryota > Metazoa > Arthropoda > Malacostraca > Stomatopoda > Squillidae > Oratosquilla > Oratosquilla oratoria. The sequence continues at coordinate 2,708,346 of NC_134815.1, read as the reverse complement.
ATCACAGTATCATCTATACACAGCCATTCTCCACTCATCCCAATCTTCTTTCTTCCTTGCTCAACACTCCTTTCACCCCATCCATCCATCTCATCCTTGGTCATCCCCTCAAGTTCACTCCTTCCACCTCTGCCTTCCACACCTCATACTAATCTTCGCTCTTTCCATGTGTCCAAACCATCCCAATACTCTTTCATCAGCTCTATCTGCCATCTCCTTTTCCAGTGCCACTTCTCTTGTTTCTCACTTCATACCACCTTGTAACCCCTACCATACTTCTTGGACATTTCATCTCAAGCACATTTAAACTTTTCCCCTCTGCCTCTCTTAAGTTCTATGTTTCTGCCCCGTACTGTGCTTTTGGCACAATCACCCCTTCTTATAATCTCCTCTTCACATCCATTCCCAGCTGCCTATTTCTCATGACACTTTTTAATCCCCAACAGCATTTACTTGCTTCTCCCAGTCTACAATTTACTTCTAATGCCACTCCTCCCTTTCCTGACACATGTGACTCCAGATACCTAAAGCTATCCACTTCCTCCAGCCTCTTTCCTTTAAGACATACTTCCAACTTGCTGCCATCATCTCTCCTTGCACATCACATCACCTTACTTTTTTGTCCACATTTACCTTCAACGTTCTCCTATTGCATACCCTCCCAAACTCCATTACTAGCATCTCTCCTCTAACCCTGCCACAAGGGCAGTGTTGTCAGCAAAGAACAATGGCTCGCCTTCTACTTGTCTCCATTTTCTTTAACCATCTCCAGTCCCATGCCTATTACCCTTGCCTTTACCTCCCACACCACCACATATATGTATACATTGAACAGCCATGGCAACGTGAGACATCCCTGCCACTGTCCCATCTTTACCTCAGACTACTTACTCTCTCCATTTCCAATGTTAACACAGGTTTTACTAGTCTTGTCCAAACTCTTGGCTGCCCTGAACAGCTTTCCCCCAATCCCATATATCTGTAAAACCTTCCACAGTGTTTTTTTTTTGTCTAGCTTGTCATAAACCTTTTCCAAATTCATAAAGGCCCAAAAAACATCTTTACCTTTTACTAAAGCTTTCTCACATATCTGCCTCATAAAAATCTGATCCACACATCATCTGCCTTTCCTAAACCTACACTGTTCCTCACCAATTACTCCTTCTGTTCTTCTTGTAATCCTCAATTAAAACCCTCCCAACTGCACTCAACAAACTGATCTGTCTGAAACTACTACACTGACATTTGTACCAATTTCCTTTGGAACTTTACAAGCACTCCTCCACTCCTTGGGGACTCTACCCTCCCTTAGATACATTATACAACCTCACTAGCCAGTCCACCATTGTTGTACCTCCCATCTTCAGACACTCCATATGACACCTATCTAACCCAGGTACCTTATATGCTCTCATCATTTTCAAAATTACTTGCACCTCATCTTTTCTTGTTTCTTCTCCATTTTCCTCTCCCATCACTGTCATTTTCTTTGTGCCTCCCACGGCTACCACCAATCACTCCGAATCCTCCACATTCAGCAGCTCTCTAAAATACTCTGCCCAGCTTCTCCCTTACCTCCTTTTCTGTTAACATAGGTCCATCTCCATCTTTTACCTTTTCTTCTCTGCTTGACTTGTCTCCCCATTCTGTCTTAACTTCCTTTCAAAACACCTTTTTATTATTCAGAATTTTCTGTCCTACTCTTCCCCCATTTTACATCTGCCCTCCCTTTTGCCTCCTTTATATTTTGTTTTGCATCTCTTCTTTTTTCTTTGTACCTCTTGTATGATTCTCTTGTCCTCCTTTGCAACCAGTCCCTGAATGCTCGCTTCTTTTCTTCTGTTATGCCCCTACAATATTAATCAGATGCAAGTGGATTTGTTTTATCATAATAAAAAGATGTCCTTACAATGTGGAATGTCTATCATAGATGATAGGAGTTGTTTACAAAGGATTACAAAGGCGGAGCATACCGACAGGAGACCTTTTGATCCATATCTAGGTCGGATGCCAAAAAAAAAATCATATTGATAATAAAATAATAAATAAAAACTGATAATGTAAATAACAAATAAAATACATAAATAAATGCATAGGTATAGTTAAATAATAAACAAACAGGTAAATAGTAAATAATAATATATTGACATATAACTAATAATAAATGAAAATCAGACTTACAAAAGATAACAAAACAAAAACAAATAATATAAGATAAATTATAATCATTACAGCATCTTACTTAGGTATTTATCTAAATGATTCTTAAAGCTTCGAACTGAATTACATTGCACTACCTGTGCAGGAAGTTTATTCCATTCATTAACTACACGGTTGGCAAAGTTGTTTCTACCTACTTCCAAATTGAATCTATTTCCGGACAGTTTGAGACCATTGTTTCTTGTCTGATTCTCATTCAATGTGAAAATTTTGTCACTTTTGATGTCAATTCCCTTTAAAATCTTAAAGACCTGTAACAAGTCACCTCTGAGTCTACGCTTTTTTAGGGAAAACAGATTCATGTGTTTTAGTCGATTTTCGTATGATTTATTTTTGATATTTGGAATCAGTTTTGTGGCTCGCCGTTGTACTTTTTCCAGTCTGTCAATGTCTTTAATGAGATTCGGTGACCAAACGGAAACAGCATATTCCAAATGTGGACGAACTAACAATTTATATAGCTTGTTAATGAGTGATGGACTTTTGAAATCAAAAGATTGGGCAATCAGTCCTAGAATCATATTTGCTTTCTCAGAGGCTGAAATACACTGCTTGGATGATTTGAGGTCGTTACTGATAATTATGCCGAGATCTTTTTCACTATCCACTTTTGTTAACGAATTTCCATTTTTACCTATGTGCATTACCTTGCATTTACCTGTGTTAAATTTCATTAGCCACTTTTCAGACCATTGCTGTAATTGATCTAAATCTTCTTGAATATCTAATTGGTTTGAGTGATCATTTGCCACTCCGCACAGTTTTGTATCATCAGCAAATTTGGAAACAGTAGATTTTAGTCCATGGTCTATATCATTTATATATACTATGAATAGGAGTGGCCCAAGAACGGAACCCTGAGGAACTCCACTTGTAACATTTTTCCATCCAGAAGTTTTTCCATTTAAAACAACTCTGTTTTCGACCATTCAACCAATTACTAGTCCAACTTAATAGGCTACCACTTATTCCGTGTAAAGCTAATTTAGTAATTAGTCTTTTGTGTGGGACGGTATCAAAACCTTTTGCAAAGTCTAGATATATTAAATCTATATTGTTTCTTTTATCATAATTCGAGATAACTGTGTTGTAGAATTCGAGTAAGTTAGTCACGCAAGAACGTTTCCGTCTGAAACCATGCTGGCTATCATTTATCAAACGGTTACTTTCTAAATGATGTTCGATAGCATCTCTGATGATACATACATACATACATATACCAAGGCTTTTTCCCCCTTCCAAGGGAGGTAGCCAAAAAGGGGAAGGCATAAAAACACTCCCACCCATTTCATCCCTAAATACACTCCACACCCCTCCCACCCTCCCTCTCATCTGAGCACCTCCTGGATGACGGGTCATCCCTGCACCCTGCCCACCGCCCTGGGTCAGAAGCAGTGTCGCAAGACACAGCTTGGGACATCTCCGGATATGATGGATTTCTTGAAAATAATTTCTAATGGAACAACAATCTCATTTTTCATTTCCTTTAAGATTCTTGGATGCCAACCGTCAGGCCCTGGTGTTTTATTAACTTGAGTTTGTCTATACACCTTTTAATTTTTTCTTTTGTTATATTTACCGTAGTAAGTTTACCCTAGACTTTTCACAGGTTTCAGTTTGGAATTCACTTTGAGGTGTTTCGTTTATGAATACCGAGCTAAAATAATTGTTTAAGATATTACACATTCCTTCATTTGAATATTCAAGTTGACCGTCAGCAGATAATAGTGGACCAATGTGATTCCTAACAACCTTTTTATCTCTATGTAACTATAGAATTCTTTGGGATTCTCTTTGGATTTATCAGCGATGTTCATTTCGTATTGTCGTTTTTTTTTTGTTTTTTTTTATTGTCTTTTAAATCTCTCTGTATTGATACATAACTTTCATAGTCATTAGATGCACGCGAGCACTTATATTTCTTATAAGCTTGTCTCTTTTTAGCAATACTTTTTGCAGTTTCTTTGTCAAGCCACTTTGGGCAAGCCTAATTTGGGGGACGTCTGTCCTTAAAAGGAATGTAAGTTTGAATCATCTTGGTGAGCGTATTTTGAAATATTTCCCACATCTGATCTACAGGTCTTTCGTTTAATTTTGCCTTCCAATCTGTAAGCTGAAGCTCCTGACGTAGTCCTATGAACTGAGCTTTACTGAAATCGGGTATTTTAGAAACACAAGTATCTATTCTAAAATTGTTTAGGAGTTTGAATCTGACTAAGTTGTGATCGCTATTTGCAACAGATTCACCGACTTCTACATCAGTTACCATGCTTTCGCGGCTGATGATCAAAAGATCGAGTAAGTTTCCATTTCTTGTGGGCTCTTTTACATGCTGAATTAAGTAATTGTCACCAAGAAAATCAATCAAGCGACTACTTATATGGCCATGTTCAAGGGTCATCCAATCATTGTCAGAAAAATTGAAATCACCCATTATCAATAAATCCCGGTTGCAGAAACTAGACAGTTCTTGAAATAACAGTTTGTCGTCTGCTAATGATAATGTCTTTGGCCTATATATTACACCTATATTCATTTTTTGTCCATTTGTTAGGGTTAACTCAACCCACAAACTATCATACGCATCCTGTTTCACTTTCTCTAAAACACAAGCATGAACATTGTTTTTAACGTACAATAGAACACCCCCACCTTTCTTGTGGTTTCTATCCTGATGAAAGTGTTTAAATCCCGCAATATTAAATTCAGCTTCGAACTCTGTACCATTTAACCATGTTTCAGTTATTCCTATTATATTGAGATTTTCGCTTTTGACATATGCCTGTATTTCTTGAAATTTGTTCCTAATACTACGAGCATTAAAGTACATGGTTTTTAAGAAACTTGTGATTATTTCTTTTTGACACATTTTGAGTTTCAATATCATGTCTTACATTATCATTTTGTTTTTTATTTATACCTTGCTCTATATTATTATTTGGTCCTTCATTGACATTCAATGCCTCAACATTTCTCCCATCAAAATTAACATTTCCCCCATCACGGACATCTGGTCGATCACGGTCATCCGATCTCTTTTGTACATTTTGTCCCCCTACGTCACCGTGATTCACGCCGGCCTCCCGTCGTTCAGTGACATTATGTCCGGCATCCCTTTCTAAAATTATATTTTGTCCTCCATTGACATTATATCCTACCGTGATATTTTTTCCTCCACTATAATTACATCCCATCATGATCTTTTGTCTTCCACTGTCATTACTTCCTATCATGATATTTTGGCCTTCATTGACATTCTGTCCGGTATCCCTTCCTAAAATTATATTTTGTCCTTCACTGACATTATATCCTACTGTGATATTTTCTCTTCCATTATCATTACATTCCATCGTGATATTTTGTTCTCCACTATCATTACTTCCCATCGTGATCTTTTGTCCTCCACTGTCATTACATCCCATTGCGACATTTTGTCCTATGACATTACATCCTAATGTGACATTTCGTCCTCTAGTGACATTATATCCACTGTCATTACATCCTATCATGATATTTTGGCCTTCATTGATATTCTGTCCGGTATCCCTTCCTAAAATTATATTTTGTCCTTCACTGACATTATATCCTACCTTCAGTCAAATATAAAATGAAAGACTTCAGGTTCCATTGGGAAAGTTGGGACCTATAGCATACTTCCCCTGTTGTGATTTGTAATCTGAGTCATGTGCATGCAACTTTCTCTGTTTATCTTCAGTGTCCCCAGCCATGCTGATGTTCTAGAAAGAGGTGCTGTTGCAATAGTAGTTGAAAAGTTCTGTATGAGTTGGTTAATTTTTGAGAGAAAACCTTTCATCAGGTGAGAAGCCATACAAATGCTCGGTTGAGGGTTGCAGTCGTATGTTTGCCTCGGCCACCAACTACAAGAACCACATGCGGATCCACACCGGCGAGAAGCCTTATGTCTGTTCTGTAGAGGTGAGTAAACCCAAATGTATTTTATGACGTGCGAGTATGTGTGAGAAATAAACTGACGCAGCCCGGAGGGATTTCTCCCCCATCTTCTCGTTTTCTGCATGTGTTTTGCAACACTACTTCTGACTCAGGGCAGTGGGGAAGATGCAGGGATGACCTGTCATCCAGGAGGTGCCAAGATGAGAGGGAGTGAGGAGGGTGGATGGGTGTGGAGCGTGTTGGGATTGGAATGGGTGGGAGTGGTTTTGATGCCTTTGTTTTTTGGCTACCTCCCTTGTAGGGGGGAAAAAGCCTATGTATGAAAATGGAGAAAAGTGGGAGGTGAGCCAGCTGTTGTTTGTGGACGACACTGCGCTTGTGGCAGGATCGGAGGAGGGATTGAGGAAGTTGGTGGCAGAGTTTGGGAGAGTATGTGATAGAAGAAAGCTAAAGATAAATGTGGGTAAAAGTAAGGTGATGAGATGTACAAGGGGTGAAAGTGGCAGTAGACTGGAAGTGAGCATTAAGGGAGAGCGACTGGAGGAAGTGGATTGTTTTAGATACTTGGGTGCAAATGTGGCAGGGAAAGGTGGAGTGAAAGTGGAGATAGAATGTAGATTGAGAGAAGCGAGTAAATGCCTTGGTGGATTAAAGAGTATAATGAGGAATAGACATTTGGGAATGGATGCTAAGAGGAGCTGTATGAAGGAGTGATTGTGCCAACAGCACTGTATGGGGGAGAAACATGGAACATAAGAACATAAGAACATAAGAACATAAGAAATAAAGGAGACTGCAAAAGACCATAAGGCCTACACTAGGCAGCTCCGTATCCATCACCACCTGTCATCCCCATCCATAAAGTTGTCTAATCGTTTTTTAAAACAACTGATAGTTTCAGCGCTTACTACATGGTTACTAAGTTTATTCCATTCATCGACCACCCTATTAGTAAACCAATTTTTGCCTATTTCCTTCTTAAATCTAAATTTGTCCAGTTTGTACCCATTACTGCGAGTCCTGCCCTGTTGTTTTATTATGATGACCTTGTTTGCATCACCCTTGTTATAGCCTTTGATCCACTTGAACACTTCTATTAGATCACCCCGCACTCTGCGTCTTTCCAGAGAGTGTAAGTTTAGGTGCCTAAGCCTCTCTTCGTAAGGCAAATTTCCGAGTCCTTGTATCATTTTGGTCATTCTTCTCTGTACTGATTCTAATGAATTTACGTCCATTCTGTAGGACGGAGACCAAAACTGTACCGCATAGTCAAGGATGGGTCTAACTATCGCTAGGTAGAGTTTAATAATTACCTCTGCACTTCTATTCGTTACCGTCCTAGCAATGAAGCCTAATGCTCTGTTAGCTTTATTTCTGGCGCTAATACACTGCTTCCTGGTTTTAAGGTCCGGACTCACCAGAACTCCCAAGTCCCTCTCGCACTCAGATTTTTCTAAAAACGTGTTATCTAAGTTGTATCTATTTTCGGGGTTGTGTAGCCCTACGTTTAACACGCTACACTTAGAGATATTGAAGTTCATTTGCCACTTCACCGACCATGTTAACAGCTTATTAAGGTCATCCTGCAGAATCTGGGCGTCGTCACCTGACCTAATTAGGCGTCCTATTTTAGTGTCGTCCGCAAACTTACTAACATCACTATTTAACCCTTCGTCCAAGTCGTTTATATACATAATGAACAACAAGGGACCCAAAACCGAACCCTGGGGAACCCCGCTAGTAACATTGCCCCACCTAGATTTTATTCCATTTATGGTGACCCGTTGCTTTCTGTTACTAATCCAAGCTCTAATCCATTCTAACACTTTTCCTCCTATGCCATGGGCTTTGATTTTATTTAGTAGTCTCTGGTGTGGCACTTTGTCGAACGCTTTGCTAAAGTCAAGGTAAATAACATCGTAATTTTCATTGTTGTCTGCCGCCTTATATACCTTAGTGTAAAAGGATAGAAGATTAGTCACACATGACTTACCCTTGGAGAAACCATGCTGTGAAACACGAATTAAATTATGCCCTTCAATGTGTTCTCTGAGTCTATTTACTATTATTGATTCAAGCATTTTTCCTATAACCGATGTCAAACTGATTGGCCTGTAGTTGCATATAGACGATCTATCTCCCTTCTTAAAAACAGGAACAACGTTTGCCTGCCTCCAAGCAGTTGGAACAGAACCAGTGTCTACCGATTTATTGAATATTTCAGTTAACTGGTCGCAGATTTCAAATTTACACTCTTTAAGCATTCTTGGAAAAATTTCGTCTGGACCCGGAGATTTTGAAGAAGAGAGAAGGAGTTTGTGTTTGAGATGAGGTGTCTGAGAAGTATGATGGGGTTACTAGGCTAGATAGTAAGAAATGAGGAGGTGAGGAGGAGAACAGGGGTGGAAAAGGAGCTGGGAGATAGGGTTGATGAAAGAGTATTAGGATGATTTGGACACATGGAAAGAATGAGTGAAGAAAGACTAGTAAAGGAGGTGTGGAAGGCAGATGTGGAGTGAGTGAACATGAGGGGACGTCCTAGGATGAGGTGGATGGATGGGGTGAAGGGGGCTTTGGGGAAGAGGGGAATGTCAGTTGAGGAAGGACGGGAGAGGACAGAAGACGGGTGAATGGAGAATGGTTGTATATGGATGATGATGTGATTGCATGAGGTGGAATGGGCGGGGGGATGGGGGGTGAGGTAGTATGTGTGAGCAAAAGTTGACGCTGCCCGAAGGGATTTCTCCCCGTCCTCTCATTTTATGCAATGGTGGGACGGAGAGGGGGGGTCGCCGATTTAATGAAGTGGCCTTGCTGTGGATGTGCTGTGTCTTGCAACACTGCTTCTGACCCAGGGCAGTGGACAAGGTGCAGGGATGACCCGTCATCCAGGAGGTGCTAAGATAAGAGGGAGGGTGGAAGGGTGTGGAGTGTATTCAGAGATGGAATGGGTGGGAATGATATTATGCCTTTTTCTTTTTGCCTACCCCCCTTGTAAGGGGGAAGAAGCCTTGGTATATGTATGTATGAAATGTGAATTTTTGATGTTTTGAAAACAGTGTGGTATCCCAAGTCCATATACTTACAGCCAAGAGCAACATGTAGTTGAAATTGATCACTGCCTTATCATAACCATAACTTGAGTTATTGATGAGGAAGGGGGAGATGTGTATCAGGGGAGAATGGGTCATTGGGGTTTGGTTGGGTACAGAGTGTACTGACTGGGGTATCGCACTCTTTTCAGAACATAGTTTCACATTTTGGTATAGAATAAAGTGGGTTTGTTTTTTGATGGGATATTTATTCCCAAAGCTTGTTGGTGAAGTTTATGTACATGTTGTAAACCTCTCTAGGAGAGACCAATGATGGAGCTTGCTAGTGGTGGTCCTGTATGGATACCAGAGAGAATCATTCATTCGCCCACTACCCATCTTAACCCCTTCCATACAGTGACGCCTACGTAGGCGTCATGAGGAGCAAGTGGGTACGCGAGGATGCCGATGTCAGTGTCTTGATTATATTTATTGTAGTTGTACCTGCGTGACCCCCATACTCTGTAAACTGGCTTCATCATATTTTCTATGGTTATCAAAATTCACGGGTGAAAGAGAGAACGATCGATACAGCGGTGACTTTATTTTTTATAATGCAAGTATTTTGATGCAACATCGTACGTCTGACAGCTAATGCTGCCCGCGAGATTTTGGCCCGGAGTGGAGTGGTTAAAAATCTGTCAACACTCATTTTCATCTGGAGGTGCTGGGCTGACACTTGGTCGCTGGACCAGGGCCAAAGTCACTCTCAATCACCCCCCCCCCCCCCACACACACAACCTTTCTAAAGGGGATAGCCAAGTCTCCCCATAATTATTTATTTTAGAGTGATGAAATTGTAGGGGTAAACCAGCTGTGGGCATGAGGTCCTACTGTAGAAGAATTGTGCCTTGCTTCATTGCATTTGACCCAACCAGTGTTGGGTGCTCAGATAAGAGGGGTGGTAGAATGAATTTGAATTGTGTGTCCTTTGACTCTGTTCTTCCCCTTATAATCAGGAAAGGGCCTTTGGTCATATATTCCTTTGCTGAGCCCCCCCTTCCCTATCTTAAGAGGGATAAGGCCTTTTGTTATATGTTATGTAGATAATAATTCATTATTTTTTATATTGTACCATGTGGAATTAAGGGAGCAAGTATGTTTTAACTTGGCCTCCTCTTCTATATAAGGGACATTAACCACTTTAGTACGACTTAAATTCTTGTGTGGAGGCATTGGCTGCCATATGTACTTTGCATCACATTACTCTCATTAGAGAATATAAAGTCACTGCTGTATTACTCATTCTCTTTTACTCTGAGTAATAATAAACACAGAAAATGTGATCAAACCAGTTCACAGAACCCAGGGGTAACTCATGTACAACTACAAAAATATATATAATCAAGATGCCAACACCGGCATCCTCCTGTACCTACTCATGCCTCCTGATGCTTACGTAGGCGTCATTGTACCGAAGTGGTTAAAGCCTTTGTATGTATATTTTTTTTATATACGAGGTGCTTTAGTATTTTGGCTCACTGGTAAGGGCTTTAGGACTATCATCTGTTGTCTCGGATCTCCTGCAGATGACCTATGTCTTCAAGATAACCAGTAGTGGCCTCTAGATTGGCCTGCAAGCCAGTCATGAAAGAAAGACTGTATTGTTCTTTGGGTAGGAGGAAAGTGGTACAATTCAGGAATAGGTGTTTTGGGTCCTCAGTGTGGTAATTGCATCTGGGGCAGTTTGAGACTGTGGCCAGGCCTATTCTATGTTTAGCAGTTTCATTGGTGGATGATGGCATGAACACAGTCATATCAGTGTTGTTCCTGTCTATCCTGGGAGACTATCAGTGATTGTGAATAGTGCTTTAAGATTTTCAGAATTATGTTCTCCATAAAGCTTTTTCTCTCCAGTTATTGGAAAGCTTAAAATTGTTCCTTCCTTTTTTCACGCAAGAATTGTGGAAGAAGGTTTACAGAATACTCGTCACTGTACAAGCATCACATGGTACATAATCAGCAGAAACCATATGCATGCACACACTGTGGACGATTCTACAGACAGCTCTCAACTCTTGCAGTACACCGAGTAAGTTGTCTACTTTTCTTCTGTTGCTTAGGCTTGATCAGTAAGTTTATAGTTAAAACTACTGTATGAGTTCTATGTGGTTGAAGTTAATTACCAAGATTTTGGTGGCACATGAATATTAAACCTCATTGTAAAAGCTGCTTCATCCACAAGGAGCTAAAATAATGGGGAAAACAAAATAGGTGTTAGCTGGTCACCTTCCTTGCAAAGGGGAAAAGGCCTTTTGGTATATGTATGCATGAGAGGCAGAGGGGAAAACACACAAATAGAACGAGAGTTTCTTCTTTAATAAGTTTCACACTATGGTGCGTCTTTAATCTTTCTGAAGATTAGTGTGAAACTAGTTAAAGAATAAACTCTATTTGTGTGTTTTCCCATCTGCCTCTCTCACAACCTGTCAAGATGTCATATGTATGTATATATGAATGTCAGTAAGAGATACTAATACCTTTGTTATTTTCTTGACTAGAGAACAGTCCATGGTGTGGTGGATGGTGGAGTAGGGAATGAAGGAGTTCTTCTAGTAGACCAGAGTGGTCTTGAGGTGGACCCACTCCTTAATACACGATCGGATACCAACCTCACCCTTAATGCATCGGGCCTCCACACAGACACTGGGGACCTGTCCTCTTCCATGGTGGGTCTTTCAGGGGTTAATGTTGGTGCTACAGTGGGTGCAGTAGACATCGGCTCAAGAGTTCCACCTTCCATACTTAAGAATAAAAACCGAAGCCTTGCCAAGAAGAAGAAGAACAATAATAGTAGCAGCAGCAGCAACAACAACAGCAGGAAAGTCATTCAGGTATGTGTGTTGACTTGTATTTGTATTTTTCCTGGAGTTGATGTGTTGGTGTTTTTGTTATGTATTATACCAAACATGTTACTTTTTATTGCAGGTTACAAATGCAGACCCCATAGGAGAATTGGATTCTGATTCCATATCTGTAACTGTAGGTGAAGATGGATGTGTGAGTGTTTCAGGAGACATCAGTCCTTCTGACCTGCACAGCCTTCTCTCAGGAGACACTTTGTTCTCAGATACACGTTCTGGGTCCTCTTTCAATACCTCATTACCAAGTTCTTCTCTAACCAATTTAGAACTTGATGCCAGTGGCAATTCTATCTTAGTTCTTACAGACCCGTCTCAGCTGGCAGCATTACAGGTAATTCATTTGGTAGATAGTTTTGTCATGAATAAGTTTTGTGTTATTGTAGAGAGAAAATAATTTTCATATACCAGTATGATATAAGAAATTTCCCTGTTTTATACACCTTCATAATTTTTTCTTCTTTATATTTACAGCAATTTGCTGTTGGTAGTGAAACCATCACAGGAGATACTGTTGAAGTGCTTACCTTTGAAAACTTTCCTAAGAAGGAAGTAGTAGTGGAAGACGAAAAGGCTGAATAAAGTTATCAGTGCTGGGCCAGTCATCCATTGACAAGAATTTCTTGCTATAGTGTCAATCAAATGGAGGCTCCATGTGATATTGTCAACTCTTATTTATGAATCCAAGTTTCCATCCATCTTAATATTATTAGCCTTTATTACACATTTAATGTTTGTCTGAAATTGTGGCGATCACAAAGGACAAGTTCATTGCAGAATAAGCCTTGAGTATTTTAGTGTATTTTATACAGCCAGCAAAGCTGGAATTATCATGGGCCAGGGTAAGATGTATCAATGCTAATGTTATTTTTTAAAAGAAGGGATTTGACTTGCATATGACCCTGTTTGTACAAAAGTTAGCATGTACACGAGTATTGAGTTTTGTGTCTAGAAGTTTTAATTGTAGAGTAAGAAGAGGAAGCCAGAGCTTGTGGACACTGTTTGTTGTTAGTTGAAGAGGCTGTTGTTATTTTATTTAACAAGTTAGTGATAGCATTAAGTCAAAATGCAAAGGGGAAATTAGGGATCTGTATCATTTACAACGCCAGATGAGGTTGTTAGCTGGTGTTGATGTGCCGACTACAAGCTGAAGTATCAGGAGAGCTTAAACAGGATAATTTTTGTTATGATTTTGATTCCCCACAAAGTGATAGGAGTGTGTTCAGGCATTACCAAATATCCGTAGCACAAACTTGTACATTCTGAAAACTTTTGTGAATTGTATATAATCAGAAGAAATTATGGATCTTAGTACATGTAAACTTGGTAGTTTTATCCTGCTGGCAACTTTTCCTTTATTTACCATGAGTATTTTGCAAATGCAGAGCAGTTTATAAGGAAATAGAAAAAAATAAGATATCACTACATATGCAGGACAGGATGTAAGCCAATATCATAGGTCCAGGATATTTATATTTCTGATATGTTACATAAAGCTTAAACAGAAATGGATGTTTCATTAGAGGGTTTTTTAGGATGTGTTGTCACAGAGAGAAAATTTCACGATTCCTTAACAATGAATATCTTAGACCTCTCCTGATGTGAGATTGTCCACAAAAATAGAAATGTTTGTAAACTACAGCCCATAACAACAACAACAACAACTTGACACCATTCCAATTATTCAATCTCTCTGGTTCTTCAATCCTTCAAGGATTTGAAAGATGTGCACACACTGTATCTGCCCATTCAGCATGGAGATTGGAGATTTGCTATCCATGCCATAACTAATTGACAATGCCCTCCCACTCTCTGGTCACTCCTCTGTATGCCCATGCTTTGCCTTGGCTTCAGTGTCAGAGTTAAGTGCTGTCTGACATTTAACAGGATTCCCTTTCCTGCATGTCTTCTCACTCTTCTGCCATCAATATTGCACAGATGGCACCTGCTATGATTATGGAGTAAATTATCTCTTGCAGACAATGAGTCTGGATATCCTCACCCCTAAAAAAGATTGTATACATAAAACATGCATGCACACACACACTCACACACCATCAAGGACATCGTCTATCTCTATACCAAGGGGTTCTTCCCCGCTAGACTGGAGGTAGCCAAGTCAAAGGCACAAATCTACTCCCATCCACCATCCTTGTTTTCCTCTTACCTGAGCTCCTCATGTGTGAATGGTCATCCCTGTCTCCTGCCCACTGCCAGAATTGGAAGCAATGACCTGTGTTAATCCACTGTAGCCTGATATAAAGTATCTATTACATCAAGAATGCCCTTACTAACCCAGCCTCCCACACCATTTACCCCTTAGCCTCTACTTTTTTGCTCCATACCAATAAATGTTTGTTTAAGAGAGGGTTGAGTGCCGGAGTAGTGCCTGTATAGTTCCACTTTACAAGGGAAAAGGGGACAAGTGTGAGTGTAGTAGTTTCAGAGGGATCAGCTTGTTAAGTGTAGTTGGGAAGGCTTATGGGAGGGTCTTGATTGAGAGGATTAGGAGAGGAACAGAGGGAGTAATTGGTGAGGAACAGTGTGGGTTTAGGACAGGTAGGTGTTGCATAGATCAGAATTTTGTGATGAAATATATGTGAGAAAGCTATATGGAAAGGTAAGGATGTCTTTTTGGGCTATTATAGATCTGGAAAAGGCTTATGACAGGGTAGACAGAAAGGCACTGTGGGAGGTATTGCAGATATACGGGATAGGAGGAAAGCTTCTAGGAGCTGTCAAGTTTTTATGAGAGTAGTAGAGCTTGTGTCAGGATTAGAAATGGAGAGAGTGAGTGGTTCGAGGTAAAGGTGGGACTTCGTCAAGGATGCGTTATGTCACCCTGGCTGTTCAACTTATACATGGATGGGGTAGTGCGAGAGGTAAATGCAAGGGTAGTGGGTCAGGGATTGGAGATGGTTAAAGAAAATGGAGAAAAGTGGGAGGTGAGCCAGCTATTGTTTGCTGACGACACTGCACTTGTGGCAGGATTGGAGGAGGGACTGAGGAAGTTGGTGACAGAGTTTGGGAGAGTATGTGATAGAAGAAAGCTAAAGATAAATGTGGGTAAAAGTAAGGTGATGAGATGTACAAGGGGTGAAAGTGGCAGTAGACTGGAAGTGAGCATTAAGGGAGAGCGACTGGAGGAAGTGGATAGTTTTAGATACTTGGGTGCAAATGTGGCAGGAAAAGGTGGAGGTAGAATATAGATTGAGAGAAGCGAGTAAATGCCCTGGTGGATTGAAGAGTGTAACGAGGAATAGACATTTGGGAATGGATGCTAAGAGGAGACTGTATGAAGGAGTGATTGTGCCAACAGCACTGTATGGGGCAGAAATTTGGAATATAAGAGAAGAAGAGAGAAGGAGTTTGAATGTGTTTGAGATGAGGTGTCTGAGAAGTATGATGGGGGTTACTAGGCTAGATAGAGTGAGAAATGAGGTGAGGAGAAGAACGGGGGTGGAAAGGGAGTTGGGAGATAGGGTTGATGAAAGAGTATTAGGATGGTTTGGACACATGGAAAGAATGAGTGAAGAAAGACTAGTAAAAGAGGTATGGAAGGCAGATGTGGGGGGAGTGAACATGAGGGGACATCCTAGAATGAGGTGGATGGATGGGGTGAAGGGGGCTTTGGGGAAGAGGGGAATGTCTGTTGAGGAAGGATGGGAGAGGACAGAAGACGGGTGAATGGAGAATGGTTGTATATGGATGATGTTGTGATGCATGAGGTGGGATGGGGGGTGAGGTAGTATGTGTGAGCAAAATTTGACGCAGCCCAAAGGGATTTCTCCCCGTCTTCTCCTTTTATGCATGGGGGGGATGGAGAGGGGGGGTTGCCGATTTAATGAAGCGGCCTTGCTGTGTCTTGCGACACTGCTTCTGACCGAGAGCAGTGGACAAGGTGCAAGGATGACCCGTCATCCAGGAGGTGCTAAGATAAGAGAGAGGGTGGAGGGGTGCGGAGTGTATTCAGGGATGGAATGGGTGGGAATGATTTTATGCCTTTTTCTTTTTGGCTACCTCCCTTATAAGGGGGAAAAGGCCTTGGTATATGTATGTATTTTTATTTTATTATTATTATTATTTTTTTTTTTACCACTCACATACCTGTAAAATAGTTTAGGTTGTTCCTTGCATTTTTCTATTATGTCTCATAGTTTCTCTTTTCATCTCTGCATATTTTTACACAATCATTTCTTAGATTGATGTATGTTTGCCATTTACTAATTTTTTTGTCTTTTTTCCATCTTTTCCAAGCTTTGTCTCTTATCCTTAGCCTCACTACATTTTTTGTTGTACCAGCTTTTTATGTATTCTCTTGCTTTTGTTGTGGTACATAATTGTTCACTCCCTCATTATAAATTTCTTTTAGTATATTCCATTTCTCTTTCCCAGTTTGCATTACGAAAGAATTTTTTGAGTTTCTCAAAATTCATTTGTACATTGGTCATCCTTTTCTATGTATCTCATTTCTTCTTAAGTCCACTTGCTCTTTTAGTTTGAATTCTATTGGAGTTTTGTAATCAATTCTGTCCATAATTTCAGGTTCTGACATAAGTATTAAATCCAGTCTCAATGGTTCCTCATTGTTTCTGTATCTGTTATTTTCTTTTATCGACTAAGTCATTGTGTATTCAATGGTCATATCAAGTAGTATGTTTCCCCAGAGGTCTTTTCCACCCGTCACTGTCGTTTCTTCTCAACATATTTCTTTTGAATTGAAATCACGCATAATTACTATATTTCCTCTTTCTTTCAGTATATTAGTTAGTTCATATTTTGTATCTCCCAACAGTTTGGAGTGATTGCTTTCTGTTCAGGGCACATACTACAAATTTTTTACTTTTCATGTAATTACTTTCAACTTCTATCATAATTGATTCTACATTGTTTATTCCTTCTGTTATCTTCGTAACATTGAAGTCTTTCCTAGTCAAAAATAATACTCCCCCACCCTGTTTTTCCTTTCTATTCGTCCAACAGTTGTATAGACCTTGTCTCACAGTATTTGGTGGTAGAGTACTTTTTTAATTTAGTTTCTACTATTCTCATTATGTCTGGTTTTTCTAATGCCAGATAGTCATTTAATTCATTCAGTTCTGAAATCATTCCATCTATGTTGGTATAGGCCAACTTTAATTTTTTCCTTTCTCGTCTTTTTCTGTATACTTTTTCCTTTTTCTTGATATACTATTTTCTCAACCTCTGGTCCACCTCAATTGTAATGTTCATTATTTGTTAGTTTTGTTGTTCTAGATAGTATTTCCTCTGCAATTATTTGTGACCTAATTTTTACTTTTAGTGGCCATTTCTCTTTTGAGTATCTTCCTATTCTATATGTCTCGGTTTCTTTATCTATACTTGGTCCTTTCTCTTGAATCTCTTTCAGAATTTCTTAAGTGATCTCTTTCTCCTCTTTTTCTCTCTGATATCTAGGAACATCATGTTTCTCTTTAATACCATAGATTACAATGCATCTTTTTTATACACCGTGTCCCTGACCAAATTACGTGATCACGTGATTTATGATTATGGCGCCATATTAGAGGACAAATGTTGAGCAAAATGAGAGTAAGAGATTGTTGGAGAATTATGGTTAGCTTTGGGCAGTCATAAGCTGCTCGAGCGGGGCACAGTGAGAAGAAATCTTTCTGCAGAATCCTGTTTTAACCAGGGAGAAAAATGTAAGAAAATCAGTGCTCAGAGACACACTGGATTGCAGCCCTGAGAAGAGCTGGAAAGAAAGATCAAAATTGCATGTAGTGATTGTCTTCAGGGAAATCCTAAATTTTAAGCAGGGAACCATTTTGATTTAACTTCTAATGGTTTTGGCGATCTCAATGCAAGGTAGATGCATCAGGAATGAACCCAGTGGCGGTGCCAGGGGGGGGGCTTGGGGGGGGGCATGAGCCCCCCCAAAAAAATGGCCAGCCCCTCCATTAGCCCCCCAACTGAAATGAGCAAATTGAAAATTTAAAACACATTGAAATAATTTTATTAAGTGGAATTTTTAATTGCCAGGGCTAAAGATTTGTCAGCCATCAGTGCTAGCCCTACCATTAAGCCCCTCCCCTTCAGAAATGAGGATAATATTGTATTATCATATTACTATTAGCCCCCCAAAAAATTTGCTCAGCCCCCCCTTAGCCTCCCCAACTAAAAATTCCTGGCGCCGCCGCTGAATGAACCCATTAATTTTTGTTGCAATTTATAGCTGTATAACAGATGGAGCAGCCCCTATGTATGTAGAAATGGTTGTGATGCTTTCACACATTTCACAGTATTATACAATGGAGGGTCCAAGAAGTTTTGCTGCAGAAGTCTCCTGCATCTTCCACTAGTACACAGATGGGGAGCTGCCTATAAACACTACTATCTCTTCATTGCTAGGTTTTAGTTGGATTAGGTCCTAGAAGAGAAGAAGCGAGCTTTCACAGATTGGTTACAAAATAGGATGAGGGAGTCATATGAGAGGTACAAAGAAAAGAAAAGAGAAATAAGGCAAAAGGTAAAGGTTGCAAAGAGGAGAGCAGATGTGATATGGGGTAAGAGTTTGACAGAAAATTTTGAAAGTAATAAAAAGATGTTTTGGAGAGAAATTAAGAGAGGAAGAGGAGGCGAATCAAGTAGAGAAGAAAAGGTAAAAGGTGCAGATGGAGAGATGATAATGGAAGAGAAGGCAGTAAGGGGAAGATAGGCAGAATATTTTAGGGAGTTGCTAAATGTGGAGGATAGGGAAGGAAAGATTGCTGCAGTGGGAAGTGCGAAGAAAATGAGTGTGATGAATGAGGAGAAATAAGGAAGGATGAGGTGAAGGCAGTTGTTAAGATGATGAAAGCAGGTAAGGCACCTGGTCTGGATGGATGCCATGTGGAATGTCTGAAAAAGGGAGGTACAGTGATGGTGGACTGGTTGGTGAGGTTATTTAATGTTTGTTGGAGAGAGGGTAGAGTGCCGGAGGACTGGAGGAGTGCCTGTCTAGTTCCTCTTTACAAGGGAAAAGGGGACAAGTGTGAATGTAGTAGTTTCAGAGGGATTAGCTTGTTGAGTGTAGTTGGGAAGGCTTATGGGAGGATCTTGATTGAGAGGATTAGGAGAGGAACAGAAGGAGTAATTGGTGAGGAAGAGTGTGGATTTAGGACAGATAGAGGTTGTGTAGATCAGATCTTTGTGGTAAGACATATGTGAGAAAGCTATAGGAAAGGGGAAGGATGTTTTTTTGGCTTTTATGGATCTGGAAAAGGCTTATGATAGGGTAGACAGGAAGGCACTGTGGGAGGTTATGCAGATATACGGGATAGGAGGAAAGCTTCTCGGAGCTGTCAAGAGTTTTTATGAGAGTAGTAGAGCTTGTGTCAGGATTAGAAATGGAGAGAGTGAGTGGTTCGAGGTAAAGGTGGGACTTCGTCAAGGATGTGTTATGTCGCCCTGGCTGTTCAACTTATACATGGATGGGGTGGTGCGAGAGGTAAATGCAAGGGATTGGAGATGGTTAAAGAAAATGGAGAAAAGTGGGAGGTGAGCCAGCTGTTGTTTGTGGACGACACTGCGCTTGTGGCAGGATCGGAGGAGGGATTGAGGAAGTTGGTGGCAGAGTTTGGGAGAGTATGTGATAGAAGAAAGCTAAAGATAAATGTGGGTAAAAGTAAGGTGATGAGATGTACAAGGGGTGAAAGTGGCAGTAGACTGGAAGTGAGCATTAAGGGAGAGCGACTGGAGGAAGTGGATAGTTTTAGATACTTGAGTGCAAATGTGGCAGGGAAAGGTGGAGTGAAAGTGGAGGTAGAATGTAGATTGAGAGAAGCAAGTAAATGCCTTGGTGGATTAAAGAGTGTAATGAGGAATAGACATTTGGGAATGGATGCTAAGAGGAGACTGTATGAAGGAGTGATTGTGCCAACAGGACTGTATGGGGCAGAAACATGGAACATAAGAGAAGAAGAGAGAAGGAGTTTGAATGTGTTTGAGATGAGGTGTCTGAGAAGTATGATGGGGGTTACTAGGCTCTATAGATAGAGTGAGAAATGAGGAGGTGAGGAGGAGAACAGGGGTGGAAAAGGAGCTGGGAGATAGGGTTGATGAAAGAATATTAGGATGGTTTGGACACATGGAAAGAATGAGTGAAGAAAGACTAGTAAAAGAGGTGTGGAAGGCAGATGTGGAGGGAGTGAACATGAGGGGACGTCCTAGGATGAGATGGATGGATGGGGTGAAGGGGGCTTTGGGGAAGAGGGGAATGTCTGTTGAGGAAGGACGGGAGAGGACAGAAGACAGGGGTGAATGGAGAATGGTTGTATATGGATGATGATGTGATTGCATGAGGTGGAATGGGCGGGTGGATGGGGGGTGAGGTAGTATGTGTGAGCAAATTTTGACGCAGCCCAAAGGGATTTCTCCCCGTCCTCTCATTTTATGCAATGGGGGGACGGAGAGGGGGGGTCGCCGATTTAATGAAGCGGCATTGCTGTGGATGTGCTGTGTCTTGCGACACTGCTTCTGACCCAGGGCAGTGGACAAGGTGCAGGGATGACCCGTCATTCAGGAGGTGCTAAGATAAGAGGGAGGGTGGAGTGTATTCAGGGATGGAATGGGTGGGAATGTTTTTGTGCATTTTTCTTTTTGGCTACCCCCCTTGTAAGGGGGAAAGAGCCTTGGTATATGTATGTAGGTCCTAGAATATACTGCACAAGATGAATCCATACAAGGGCCAGCAGTTAATCTAACAAGGTAGATTTTTACTTAAGGTATGCAACTACTCTGGATTATTGCAGAATTACAATTTAGAATCTTTAGGGATGCTACACATCTCTAAGACACATTCTTTGGAAATTCTTTCTAATGTTTTGGCAGGTATGTACTGGTGTCCTTCATGCATCTCAAGTCAACCTCAGATGCATGAGGGGACAGTGGGGGAGGGTCAAAGGGCGCGAGCGTTGGTACCCCCCAGAAGGGGGGGGGGAGTGCCCGCGGATCGGCGTGGGTCGACAGTACCAAGGAAGGACCGCGTGTGTGTGGATGTGAGAGATTCACCCCCGAAGGGAGGAGCTAGTGTTAGAAGTTAGGAAGGGAAGGAAACTAGAACGGAAGGGACCGTGCTCCGTTGTCCGAGGAGGTGTAAGGGCCGACCCAGAAGCATACAAAGGAACGGGATCGTCGACAACAAAACCAAGTACCCCACAAGCTATCTAGGCACCGCCGAGATGACCACACCCAAAAGTACCGACGAGCCGTTCAAGATGAACACTGTCACCCTAAGGCCGTTTGACGGCAATGGAGACACCGTGTGGCTTACGAAAGCGGAGTTGGTCGCGGAGCTAACGGGAGTAAAGGACGTAGCAAGTTACATCGCTCTAAATTTAGAGAGCGTGGCCTTATCCTTCTACATGGAGATGACGACCGAAAATCAAAAGAACGTGAAAAAGGTGAAGGAAAGGTTACTGGAGGTTTTCGGTGAGAGCCTTTTTGACGCGTTCTGTAAGCTACAGCGAATGCGGTGTACAGGTCGACGTGTTTGCCAATGACATCAGGAGATTGGCGGGCCTGGTTAACCTCGAAGGCAACAGCCTGGAGATGGTAGTGAGGATGGTTTTCGTGAATGGGTTTCCGGATCGTATATCGACTGGGCTTCAGGAAATGGATAATGCAGCGAAGGCGGACATGGGCGAAGTGATAGCCTGCGCCAGGCTCCTGACTAAGGCTAAGGATGGAGGGCTGGTGGGAGCCGTGGCTACAGAAAAGCCACAGAAGAGGATGCAGGGTGTGGTGGGAGAGGGAACGCGGGCCGGAACAGCGGACGTCAGGCATTTGGATGAACCAGAGAGGAAAATGGGTGAACCCGGGATGACTACAACGGATAGCGGGGGCTGTCTCGGGTCCGTTGTTACGAGTGTCGACTGGGTCACCTCGTGAGGTACTGTCCAGAGGTAGAGCTCGTCTGCTACTCATGCAATCAGCCGGGGCATATGGCCAGACACTGCAATCAGGGAAACGGAAAGCCGGCGGTCGCCGAGGAAATGTAAGGACACCGTTCAGCCGTATGCCGATCGTGGATATCTGAGAGGAAGACGTGCGAGGGTGCTGATAGATTCAGGCTGTTCAACCACGATCGTGAGGACCGACGTAGTTCAAGAGTTCAGACAGGGAGATGTGGCCCTGACGACAGTCGACGGATGATGAAGTGCGAAGGCGACCAGGAAATTGAAATGATAGTAGAAGGTATCCTGATACGACTAAGAGTGCTCGTCATCAGAACTGTTATAGAGGGAATTGACGTGGTGCAGGAAGTGGATGGAATTGCCCAGATTGGAGAAGTCACGTTCATCGGTGGGCTCGTAAGGATTGGAATGATGCGGGACTCGGAAGAAGGCCTGACCGAGGCCGGGTGTGGACGTAGGAGTGGCAATGGGAGCCGCGGAGTGCGGTGCTGCCCCGAAGCTTAACCCTGTTCAGAGGGCGACGCCGTGCACGATTGAGGACGAGGACTTCCCGGCGGAATTTGATGGCCAAAAGTGGGAAGTAGAGTGGTATCCGAAAGAAGGTTTGCCCGTCTTGAAGAACATAAGAATGAAGGAGACCATAAGGCCTACACCAGGCAGCTCCATATCCATCACCACCTGTCATCCCTATTCATAAAGTTCTCTAACAGTTTCTTAAAACCAAATGGAAACAAAGAAAATGCAGTGCATAGGAAATGTCAACACAGCCACACGGACCATACATTCCCTACTCACCTTGCGTCAGAAACTGATGCATTCTCCCTCTCACACACACCAGAGTGGCTGTCAAATACATTATCTAAAAGGACAAAATAAAAAAGCCGTAGTCAAAAGTATAAGATGCTATATATACGTAATCATGGGATCTGATGCCAGGGTTGCCATCAGGTGATATTTATATTGAAAGTATAATTATTCATAGTAAAAATTCTCATACCAGTTTAAAAGTTTGGGATGTTGCCAACACTTTCAACTTTATTTTTTTTTTTACCTCTATATAGTGTGGTATTGTGTAATTGGCACAGGACTAATACAAGCTAACACAAGGGTAACGGCGTGCTGCGTGCTCTGACCAACAGCGACGCCCCAGGACAAAAGCCCTTTCATACATCCAACAACGACTCCCTTCTCTTCTGTGTGCTTACAGCATCTAGCACCTTCGCCCACGGGCAGTTACTTTGTAGACTCTTTAGGTACATGTGCCTTCTGTACACTCATAACTTACCGATTAGTAAACCCACGAACCGTACAGCCTGTTTCACTGCTGCCCCCTGCAACAATGCATGTTAACTTGGCGCAGTGAGTAGGATGCTTGCAATCGCTCCCCGACACTTGTCAACATTCACATCCTGGGCACACTGGGGATATCTAGGGCTAGCTTGCAGCCGCCAATCTCAGCGCCGACGTAGATGGCCGACGGGTCCAAGATGCCCCCTGCCATGGGGCGCTTCCAGGCTACTCTGACGCTCGGCGACAGAAGCTGCATCGCCGACAAACGGGTTCACGGTGGGGGTCAAAACCCCGCTCCTCTCCTTCGGCCACTGTCGGGAGTTAGCAATAATCCCGCCCGACTTCCCGAAGCCTGTCCTCAAAGTGATGTACGCAAACAGGTGCGCCGCGCTAACACTTCCCTCGGACAGCTCGCCAGCTGCCACCCGCAACTACTTCCTACGGGAATTCAGCGACGTGCTGGTCTCCAAGGATGACCTCCACTCCACCCCCCTAGGGAAGATGGTGGGTCCCCCCATGCGGACCCACCGGAAGGCCGACGCGGTGCCCTTCGCCATCCACACGCCCAGGCTGATACCGTTCGCGTTTCGGGATCAAGTGAGGGAAGAAGTTGACTCAATGGTGCAGCAAGGTATCATCACGCCTGTCGGCGACGAACCTTCAGAATAGTGCCACCCGATGGTCCTCGTGGCCAAGAATAAGGGCGAACGCATCACGGTCGACCTGACGAAACTCAACTCTCAGGTAACGCGCCACACTCGCCCTTCGCCCACGCCTTTTGCGGCGGTCCACAGTGTCACTCCCTCCGCGAGGTTCTTTACAACGGCGGACGCCCTCCACGGTTACTGGCAGATAGACCTCGCAGAAGAGGACCAGCACCTGACCACGTTCATCACCCTGTACGGGCGGTACAAGCACTGCCGGGGACCGATGGGCTTTGCAGCCACCTGCGTCTCGTCCAGTGTGGCTCGCGGTTCCTGACGGACACCGAAAGCCGATACGCCACGATTGAACTGGTGCTTGCTGTCACGTGGGCCGCGTCCAAATACAAATTGTACCTGTTTGGAGTGGCCCACTTCACGTTGCTGACGAACCAACTTCTACATTGGTTATCATGCTTTCGCGGCTAGTGATCAATATATTGTGTAAATTTCCATGTCTTGTGGGCTTTTTTTACATGCTGAGCTAAGTAATTGTCACAGACAAAATCTATCAATATGGGCATGTTCATCTGGCTACCTCTTGTTCTGAATCTTAGTTGCTTGTACTGTCTTACTGTATGTTTGTGAAACATGCTGACTTGAGGAAGCATTTCAATGTCTTTAGTACCAATGGCTTTCTGAAAACCATGGGGTATTGCTTAAATAACTTTCCACCAAACCAGTGACTGCTCTATTTGATTCATTCAAGGCTTTTTACCAGCATAATTCATGAGTATCTGCTCTGGATATATGATCCCACTCAGAGGGTGATCATCATAGACATCCTTCCATAGAGGAGACAAAGGGGATCCACAAAACTCTTAAAACATTTACTTTTGTCTATCACATCCTTGACACATGATTGTATTCATGTGGTTTTGTTTCTATGTCACCTGTGTAATACGAGGAGGTGGCAGTGGAAGATAAAACAGCTGCCAGTTGTCAGCTTTCTTTACAAGAAAAAGTGGGTGGGAAAATTGTCAAAAATTGATACAGATATATATATAATACATACATCATTGAATTTGCTGGTGGCAGGATTTGAACCACCATTGTAAATACAGACTTCCTAACCCACACAGCCAGCAAGTATATATATATATATGCAGAGTACTTTGCATAAGTGAACACACGTACCCATGTTCTTATTAGCATATATATATATATATAGCCTGGTACTAATCCAGAGTACCTACCTCTTGTGGCTGCACCTCTAAACAGAGGAGAAGGCACTGACAAATTTTGAAGATAGTGATGAGGACATTTCCATTATTATTACTTTTTTTTTTCCATTATCCATCTTGAAGGACCACCACTAGCACCTATGACTGGTCCCCGAGAATTGAATTATAGAATGAACAATGAACCATAATTAATTCGTTCTAACCACCCTATATAATTTTTTTTTTTACAGGCTGTATTTTTGAGATCAATAAGCCAGTAAGAAGTAGAATACATATTGAAAAAGAATACAATGGCAACTATTTACATAAGATGTTTATTTTTATTTATTTGTTTATTTATTTTTTTAATTTCACTAGGTTTCGGATAATAACAACACATCCATGGCTAAATCCATCCCAGTGAGTGAAGAAAGACCTATATCAAATAGGAATTATTTATTGGTAGTCATTACAATGTTCCCAGAGATAGAAAAATTATAGAAATCAAAACTAAATGTTCATGTGTCTACAGCTTAAAACAAGTATTCTACAAATTTATATCAAAATGGAACCTTGAACACCTCAAGATGACTTCATGGTCCTAAAGTTAAGAAAAATAACAAGAGTTAAAAGTCTCAGAACAATGGTGCTTACTTCTTATGCTTACCTGTTGCAACTGTAACATCCCAGTTGAGGGGAAAAATAATGATAATAAAATAAGAATAAATCAAATAAAAACCTTTCAATCATTAACCCACACAACCATCCATTTCTCAAGATACATGGCACTGGGGGGGGGGGCAAAGGTTATTCCAAAAGATATGAAAATGATGTGTGTAATGCCTATTTACGACGGAAAACATGAGAAGAAACGGAGTACCACTTAAGAATCAATTGTTAAATATATCAAGAGGTTTATGGATGAATAATTGAGGTACTGAAGGAGCCTGAAGGAAGGTGGAGTATATGAGTGTGAGATCATTTGGGGAAGAGAAAAGGGGCTATATGGACCATAGTCTTTACACTGGGGCAAGCGAAATATGCATAAATTGGTGCAGAAAATGTGGACTTCGTGGATCTAGTAATGTTTTTTGATGCACTGGAAGGAGAATTAGACTGGAAAGAGCTAAAGATATATGGAGTAAGAACAGGTCTCCTGGGGGCAATAAAAATAACAAGAAGTAAGGTATAGGGCGGTGGGCAGGGTTCAGGGATGACCCGTCATCCAGATGGTGCTCAGATGAGAGGAAGGGTGGGAGGGGTGTGGAGTGTATTTAGGGATGAAATGGGTGGGAGTGTTTTTATGCCTTTCCCTTTGTGGCTACCTCCCTTGGAAGGGGGAAAAAGCCTTGGTATATGTATGTATGTATGTAAGGTATGTGTAGTAGTGTGTGAAGGATATGGTCAGATCCAAGGTGAAGTGCAGGCAGAGGTTGGGATGTGTGATGCCTCTGTGATTTTCAAGTATTCATGGTTATAGTTGTAGGATTAATATAACAATGCAGTGAACAGCTGACAAGTGTAAATATATATATATATATATATATATATAAAAGAATAAAATAGATAAATTATATATATATATATATATATAATAAAAAATAAATAAAATATAAGGAAAAATCAAGAAGGTATATAACTACAGATCAGTGTACCACTTCAGTTTTATAAGTGGTAGGTCAAGTGTAGGAACTGTTAATCTTTTACTCAAGAGCAATTGATGTACTGTAAGAGGGAAGGTTGGGTTGACTGTGCGTCCTTGGATCTGGAGAAAGTCTTTGACAAGGTTTCTTACAGATGAGTAAAAGCAGCAACGACTGCAACAGCACTGTAGGAGGGAGGCTAAATGCAGAGTATGGGATCCAATGTTTGTCCATATGGGATCCAATGTTTGTCCATATGGGATCCAATGTTTGTCCACTATGTTATTTCTGAAGAAGCCCTGCTGGGCAAAATGTTAAATACATTGGATCCTATACTCTGCGTTTGGCCTCGCTCCTACAAGGTCCCTTACAACTGATTACTATGGAAATTAGAGTATATTGGAGGACTTAGAGATAAGGAATTTGGGAATGGATTTTCTGAAAGACTGGTACATGAGAACAGTAGTAAAAGATAGGATGTCTGGATGGAAGGCAGTGACTAGCAGTCCTACAAGAGTTGGTCCTAACACCCATATTGTTTTTTATCTTAGTGCAACACGTAATTGAAAATATTACAAGTTACACTAATATGGTTGCAGGTAATGCAAAAATCATGAGATGGTTAAAGGATGAAGAAGACTACTGCTAGACATAAAAAAGTAGAGAGTATGTGTGAGGTGAAGAAGAAAAAAAAAATCAAATCAATAGGAAAGGGGAAAATTACAACAATAAAACAAAAAAAGGATCTGGTAGTACTGGCCATGGATAACTTGTCCCCCAACACATGTCAACAAGAATGAGGGCAAAGCAGACTATTGATGAGCATTAAGTGGCTTTTCACTTACATGAAAAATCAAAGTTTAGTCCTCCCTAAATCAGATTATGTAGTAGTGAGTTCATCACCTCAGGTCTCTCTTGCAGTAGAACCATAGCTCCTAAGTAACCCAAGTGGTGGTCTCCACACAAAGTGTAGGATAAAACTAAGATTGTGGGAATACAGAGACCAATGACCAGATTGGTTCTCAGCCTTGCAGATAAACTATAAAGTGAGACTAGAAGCACAAGAGATGCCATCATTAAAAGAAAGAAAAGAAAAAGTGACATAATAATGGTGTTCAGGTCTTTAAAAGGAGTGAACAAAACTAGCATGAGATCTCATGATTTGGGGGCATTATGAGGACATCAGAACATGTGGACAAGACCACATATCTGAAGAATATCAAGACAGTTTTCCATATAGATGCATCAACTGGAGGGACAAGAATTTTGGTTTTGTCTACTTTTATAGCTCAAGCTAAAACCACAAATGAAGTTAGAAGTTGGAATGACCGATGGGGAGAGAGAGAAAAAGGTGGTGGGAACCTCAAAAGTGTAGTTCCTTTCCTGTATATTGTGATTAAGGTAAATATTTGGGTTAAACAACTGAGTTTCCAAACACATCCCCACCAATTCCTCACAATGTCAACTGGTAGGTCAATCTAAAATAGGACATGTTACTTATATCTGACACTACATTTTTTGTACTTTTTGTAACTATCTGCTAAAAAGAACTTCTAATATCTTAGTTTTCATTTACCTTTGACTGTGGGTTTGAATATCATATCATATGTCTACTTGTGAAAAGTGTGCAATGAGTTATAAAAAAAAAAATAGATGTTCTATTGGGATTATTTTAGTATGACCCTTTTGTGGGTTTGTTTTTCAATGTTGAGTACTTATGCTTCCTTCCTTGTAAGGGGGCCCTTGGTATGTATGTACTATGTTGTGGATGCATATTTAAGTGTAGTTCTTATGAGTTGTTTGTATACACAAATTAAGCATGTAGACTAGTATCACTGACCAGTGCAATAGCCAAAATGTGTGAAAGAATTGTGAATGACAGGTGGAATTAAACACTTCAAGGAGATATGTGGCTTGGTAGATAACTGATTTCAGAAAAGGAAGGTCCTGTGTAACAATCCTACCAATTTTTTTTTAAATGAAAGGTGGGTCATGTGCTCCATGAGTGTGATGGTTAGGTGGACTGTATGTATTTGTAGCTAGTAAATGCTCTTGGTATGGTGCCCCACGGAAGACTGGTACGGATGTTGGAAAATGTTGGAGGATTCAATGGGACCTTCCTGAAATGAGAGAATAATTTCCTTAACCACTTTGGTACAATGATGCCTATGTAGGCATCATGAGATGCAAGTGCACAAGGATACCGGCATTGGCATCTTGATTATATATATATATTTTTTTGTGGTTGTACATGAGTTACCCCTAGATTCTGTGAACTGGTTTGATCACATATTCTGTGTTTATATTACTCAGAGTAAAAGAGAATGAGTAATACAGCAGTGAATTTATATTTTATAGTGTAAGTAGTGTGATGCATCATACATATGGCAGCTGATGCTGCGTGCGAGAATTTGAGTTGTACTTAAGTGGTTAAGATAGACTCAGGAGAGCAGTTGTGAAGGAAAATTTCAGATTGGAGTGAAATGACTTGTGGGGTTTGGCAAGGCTTGGTGCTGGCACATGTAATGTTCTTAATATATATATGTCAATGACATGATGGATGGAATAAATAACTATGTTAACCTATTCTTTGATGATGTCAAGATAATGAAGAAAGTTAGAAAATATATATAGTAATCCCCCATCAGAGCTGGGTGCATTCCTTGGTGTCCTGACTCTATATGTATCAGTCAGGACACAGAGGAATGCACCTAGGGACGCACCCAGCTCTGTTCTCATATGCCTGAACTTACACTATCCAAACCATCATTCATTATTACTGAACATGACTTACGTGTATTGTATACCACTTTTATTCATTCAAATTGAAAATTTAACACTGGAGTGGTGGAGCAGAGACTGATGTGGGGTGGGGGTAGAGGAAATGATCAAAATGATAGATGGGCTCAGAATTTTACCTTATGAAGAGAGGCTTAGGCACTTTAACTTATACTCTCTGAAAAGTTGCAGAGTGCAGGGTGATCTAATAGAGGTGTTCAATTGGATCAATGGGTTTAACAAGGGTGACACAAACATGGTTATCATATTAAGACAACAGGGCAGGACTCACAGTAATGGATTTATATTGGACAAATTTAGATCTATGAATGAAATAGACAAGAATTGGTTTACTAATAGTGTGGTCAATGAATGGAATAGACTTATTAACCATGTGGTGAGTGCTGAAACTATTGGTTGTTTTAAGAAACAGATAACTTTACGGATTGGGATGACAGGTGGTAATGGACATGAAACTGCCTAGTGTAGACCTTATGGTCTCTTGCAGTCTCCTTCAGTCTTATGTTATTTAAATATTCCCCAAATTTGAAGACCCTGTGACTAAATTAGTTCAGATATGGGAGAGATTATTATATACATACACACACATGTAT
This sequence comes from Oratosquilla oratoria, assembly GCF_046742065.1. Classification (NCBI taxonomy): domain Eukaryota; kingdom Metazoa; phylum Arthropoda; class Malacostraca; order Stomatopoda; family Squillidae; genus Oratosquilla; species Oratosquilla oratoria. Next base: position 2,678,137 of record NC_134815.1, on the reverse strand, counting down.
CATTAATGTGTGTATGTGTGTGTGTGTGTGGGGGGGGGCTAAGATGCAGGGATGACCCATCATCCAGGAGGAGCCAAGAAAAGAAGGAAGGGGTGGTGAATGGGAGTGGAGTATGTGGGGATGAAATGGGTGGGAGTGGATTTATGCCTTTGATTACCTCCCTTTTTAGGTGGAAAAACCCTTGGTATATTTATGTATGTTTGTGTGGGTGTATAAGCTATTACTAGAAGATGCAGAAAAAAGTTCATGAATGGAACTTTGAGTGGAAGATGAAAGTTAACAGGAAAATGGTAATGGAGAATTTAAATAACTGTCAATAAAGCAAAAGAGGAAAGGGATGTTGGAGTCTTAATTTTTTATCTGTTGCTAGACAAACATTAATAGAATAACAGGTGAGGCATACAAGTTGTTGACAAATGTAAGTCACATTTCACTATATAGAAGATGTTATGAAATTACTGAAAAACATATCCTCCCTTGATTAGAATACATAGTAGTATTTGCCCAACCATATTTGCTTAACTGCAATATATGGGAATGGAGCTACACTTGTGGAGTCCTCTCTCATTTTTTTTCCAACTATCATATGGGGACGGAGAGGGGGAGGGGGTTACTGATTTAATGAAGCAGCCTTGCTGTGGATGTGCTGTGTCTTGCAACACTGTTCTGACCCAGGGCAGTGGACAAGGTGCAGGGATGACCTATCATCCAGGAGGTGCTAAGATAAGAGGGAGGGTGGAGGGGAGTGCAGTGTATTCAGGGATGGAATGGGTGGGAATGATTTTATGCCTTTTTCTTTTTGGCTACCTCCCTTGTAAGGGGGAAAAAACCTTGGTATATGTATGTATGTATCATACCACGTCTTCTCTTTTTCTGCATGAGGGGATGGAGGGGGGGTTGCCAATTCAATGAAGCAGACTTGCTGTGGATGTGCTGTGTCTTGTGACACTGCTTCTGACCCAGGGCAGCGGGCGAGATGCAGAGATGACCCATCATCCAGGAGGAGCCAAGATAAGAGGGAGGGAGGGGGTGAATAGGAATGGATTATGTGGGGATGGAATGGGTGGAAGTGGATTTTTTGGCTTTGTGTTTTTGGCTACCTTCCTTGTTAGTGGGAAAGAGCCTTTGGTATATGTATGTATGTACTCCTTGTCTTAACTCTGCTTATGGTCTCAGTTTGGTCTACATCAGTGGTTCCCAAACTTTATTTTCGTTTCAGTTTTACAACTATACATACAAAGTTAACCTTGATCCTAATGCCGGGTACTGCAATGTTTTCTTGATTTTATTTTATTTTTAATTTTTTTGTCACCCCTCCATTACCCCCGAAAATTTGTTAACCCCCCCCCCCCCGGGGGTAATTTATCCACCGTTTGGGAACCACTGGTCTATATCATCTAAACTACTCCAGGAGTTGATGTTTCTACAATTTGTTCTTATCAGCATGTGACTCTCTTATCCCAAACCAAGAGTTCAGTTTTGTCTCCTCACTTTATTGACATGAACACCACTATGAAGTCACCTCTTTTTCTTCTTTCTGTCTATGATGGCTGATCCAGTGCATTTAATCTTTGTATATTTCATGTGAAAGACTGAGAAACAATTTGGATCCTACTCTCTCAATCTTGTTTACATCCTTCACTTTATGAGGTGTGACCTTCAAACAAAAAGAATAACAGCAAAAATAGAAATAGAGAAAAAAAAAAAGGGGCGGGGGGAACAGCAACTAAAATGATAACTAGCCTGGCTAACAAAATGTATGAAGAAAGACACGAGGAAATAGGATTACCCATACTGATAGAACAAAGGTGATATGATAGCTATCTTTAGAACTGTGAAGTGTGGAATATAAATATGGAATGAAAGAATATAAAATGGTAATAGCAAAAGAAGAAAAAGAAAAAAAGAAAAAAAAAAAAGAAAAAAAAAAAGATGACAATGTTTGGAGGGTGTTAAGAAATATAGTTTTCTGCATAGAGGCATTAATTTGTGAAATTAATTAGAAAAAGAAAGTTCAGGCAGATAACATATAAAGACAGAGGTGGGACTCCATGAGCATCTTGTGTCGAGTACAACTAGGTAAATACACACACACACACACAGGAAGTTTGAAATTGAGCTCCACATTAGGCTTGAAAGCCTCACTAACAGTGCAAGCTGTTACTCTCCCTCACTGAGTAAGGCAATGAGATGTATATTTAGGTCACTGCATTGCCCTAAAGGTCCATACAAAAGATCTGAACTCTCATCTGGGAAGGTAGTAGCTGCTGGTCATGAGTTCTGCACATGATCCAGGACCATGGTGAACCCCATTAATGTGCATACACACACACATACACACAGAGGCCCATTGACGAATATTTGCAAGTGATGGTCCTACAAGATGGGTATCAACAAGAATCATCCTGCTGATATCCAACTTCAAATCTTTAACACTCTTACCTCCATCTGGTTATGCATTGACACTTGGTCGCTGGACTGGGCCCAAGTTTTCTATCAACTTCAACTGCATTTCCTCCAGTTTTTCACAAGAGACTGAATCAGGCAATGGTTACCTTTTCCTACTACAGTGAAACCTCTCATTAATGGACGTTAATTAGCTGTTTTCGCCGTGTTTTCGGTGTTTTGGAGTGGTTTTTGGGTGGCATAGTGATTGCACGCACTAAACAACAGCACCAAAAACACCGATAACACAGCTAATTAACGTCCGTTAATGAGAGGTCTCACTGCACTATAAGCCAGTGTTAGAAGTTTATTCTCAGAGATTTATGGATAACCCAGAGGACCATTGCCAACCATTATGGAGCTATGGGCTTCCAGAAATTGAAGAACAAGAAGAAAAAAAGAAGAAAAAAATATATACACACACACACACATATATATACATACATATACACATACAAACACATGCCTTGGAATTAAAATACACTTCATTCTAGAAGGCAGTTTGAATTCCAAGACAATAAGTGGGGAGGAGGAAAAAAAAAAAAAAAAAAAAAAAAAAAAAAAAAAAAAAACAAACAAAAAAACACACACACACACACAAATGCTTTCACTACTGCTTCAAGAATGAAACTTGGCACTCAGAGAGCATGGGTGGAGGAACAACGCAAAGATGAATACATGCAAATGTCTGGAACTTTCAAGAATTTTTTCTTGAATTTTCATTCAAATTCCAAGTTGTTCAAATTTTGGTGGGATTTGAATTCAGGGGGCACACATATACACATACACACACACCCTGGAACAAAGAAGAGAACGAGGGGACCTATTAACCATCTACAGAATTATGAAAGGAAAAGAATGCCTTGATAGAGAGGACTTATTAAAGTGGGACAGAGGAAAAACAAGAGGACATGCAATGAAACTCAAAAAGGATAACTACAGAAGAGACCTGACAATGAACAGCTTCCCACACAGAGTGATAAATATATGGAATAAATTGGATGAAGAAATAGTGTGTGCAAACACAATACAAGAATTTAAGAACAAACTTGATCTTGTGAGATACAAAAACGGGTCACCACAAGCATAGCTCCCCTTCCCGTTTAATACAACTAGGTAAATACGCGATCCAAGACCATGGTGATTCACACACACACAGGTGCATATACACATGGGCCACCAACTACCTGTAGGTATTTCTGCAAAATGAACATCAAAACATCTTCCTGCTGCCTGTATTGAAAAAGAAAAGAAAAAGGAAAAAGAAGAGAAAGACGAAGAAGAAGAAAAAAGTCAGCACTCTTACATCTATGTGGAAATGTAGCTCTGAGTGGCTAAAAATTGGTCTCCACACTGGACAAAAAAATCTTTCTATCAATTTTGCCTGCATTTCCTTCACCTTTTCATATAAAGAGAATTGACAACTGATATCTGCTTTCCTCCTCCTCCTACTACTACTAGTAAATAACAGTTCCAGGCCAATACAATGCAGACAACAGTCTAATGATCCTTCCCTAAGCTCTATATAAGGTCCCAAGTTTTTTTTTTTCAGCAAATGAGATTTCAGGTTTCCAGTCAGTAAAACTCAAAGCAACACCTATATATACAACACACATACATATACACTTGTGTATACATTTACTATATATACAATAAGAATTGTTGCATTGAATTTTACTGACTGGAAACCTGCAGCTCCATAATGGGTGGCAAGTTTTTGGTCCCTCTCATACATTCTTCTGGGGAAAAAACTTTGAACTACTGTCCATGTTGTGTAAGTGTGAGACTGTTTCCATGGTAGGGATTACAGTAAAAGGAAGGAATTGACAGCTGTAGGTTAGAAGGTGGAGGAAATGCAGTTAAATTTGGAAGAAAGACGTGGCTCAGTCCAGGAACTGAGTGTAAACACCTTAGGGATGAAACTCTAGACTGAGGTGAGAATATCAATTTTATAGATAGGTGGCAGGGAGATGATTGTTTCTGATGTCGGTCTCACAGGCTCATCACTTGCGCCCATCATTGGCCCCTTACATCAAATGCACAAACTGATAAATACATAAATCATTACATGCATACATACAAAAATGTTAGGTATCCCATTGGTTACTGTGACTTGTGCATGGGTTAAACCTTAATACAGTAATTACATTTACCAAGTAAAGATAAATACAGTAGGTAAAAACAAGAAGACATATTCCTTTGCCGAAGACTTCATCATATCCACTTTTGCTCTCAGGGCAAGCTCTACCTTGTGCTTGCAAATCAAGTCTTTCTATAGGCACCTAGGAGGTAAAGTTAAAATGAAAATGGGCCAAAATACTAACCTTGTGAGAACCACAAGATCAAGACAAATACTAAACTATCTAAAAACTTTCATACTTTGGAAAATATTTCATTATACAATGGGCTAATAAAACTACTCACAAAAAACCCTCTGAAGCCCAAGTTTTTGGTCATAGTTAATGAAAAATCAGACAATTTGATCAACACTAGGTGCAGGCAATCACTCACTATACTACAAATTACTATAAAACCACTAAAATGTGTAATAAGATGAAAAAATAAAATAATAATATAAGGGCAAAATGTCATATCCTGACACCTAATTCCCCAGAGACTAAGTTTCATTCATTATCTACATGTCTGTGAGATCAAAAAATGCATACATCCATGGAAGTAGTGTACCATTAGATAAGTAGAAGACAGTGTTGACATATATTCACTGCATAAGTGAACTGTGATTGGCCATCTATCAGCTGGCTACCATGGAGGAGCACCGGCATACCTCTCATGGGTCTCACTTTGTACAACAACAACAACAACAACAAACCAACAATTTGGAGAATGAGCTTGCTGGAACTTTTCCATATTATTAAAACATGAAAAAACTGGATGGTGACATGATGAAGGCAAGACAGTTGCAAGAACCAGTTTCCATAAAATACAGGGTACTAACAAGATCCACCATCTTCAGTTGAGCAGATTCATCTAAGTGCCTAGCCTAAAAAACTGGGTTGTGCACCTCTGTTGGGCACTTTATTCAATATTGGACAACAAAAATCTTAAAGACATATTTGTCTGATCTTAGAACCTAAGGCAACTATAAACAGCCTGAGTTCCTATGATCCAACTTCATACGAGTAAATAATAGTTAAAAAGCAAGGTACCATTCATGAAACCATGGCAATGACTTTATATGAACTTAGAGATATAGTAGATAAAAATGAGTCTCAAACGGTAATGCTTGTAAATTTGTTGAAATTAAAGACTTTTCAGTATGTCTTGAATTATTCACATACCTTTACATGCTAGGTGAAATTCAGATACAGATAAAGTAATCAATTGTTGCCTCAAGTTTCCCGACTAGAAACCCGCAGTCTCACAGCAATTGGCAGTAGTCCTTGGGCTCTACCATAGAACTCTCTGGGAAGAAACTGTGGACTGATGTCTACATTGTATTTATGATGCAGTTTCTATGTCACTAACTGAATGAAGTAGGAAAGCAGTCATCAGATGTCAGCTTTCCTTATGTTTAAAGGTGGAGGAGAAACAGATTAAATGATCAAGAGATCCTCGGGCCGAATTTATAAAAGATCCTAACCCCAAAGTCTAGACATAAATCTTCACAATGGGAGAGATTTTACGTAAATCCCTATCATGTCGGTGACCTAAATGCTTCTTATGTCTAGACATTCTAGACATAAGCATTTAGGCTGCTGACATAATAGGGGTTTAGGTAAAAATCTCTGGCATTTTGAAGATTTAAGTCTAGACTTGGGGGTTAGAATTTTTTATAAAGTCGACCCTTGGGCCCAGTTCAAAGACCAAGTAACAGCACTGAGGCTGCACCTCCAAACAGAAGCGAGGAAGCCGACAGGGTCTGAAGATGGGTGACAGAGAGACAACTCTCTGATGTTCTCACAGGATCACCCCATGCAGGTACCTGTTGTTGGTCCCAGCGAAAGTTTTCTTAACATAGTGAAATCTCGTATAACTTCTTAAATATCAAACTGGTTAAATAAATCTATATATGCAGGCTTGTATAAATTCACATGCATGAATCTGTATATGCCTCTTTATATTTGTGTGAGTATATTTGAACATATACGTGTGTGTGTGTGTGTGTGTGTGTGTCTGGTTCTGATTTACTGGACCAAGGTTGTATCAGCACTAGTCTAACTACCAACTTCAACATTGTTTTTTTTAATTCCCATAGCCTCTTCTTATATTTCCCTAATTGTGGGTTTGTGTCCTGCACTTTTCTGCAATTCCTATCAGTGGCTGTTCTCTCCTAACAGTTCAAGTACCTAGGACAAAGGTGATAATTTTGATCACAGCGATGTATCTTCTGGTGTATAATTCTCACCTACCATGTACTGTTGGCATTATCAGAAGTTTGAGGGTCTTATAATCTCCTAAACATGGGTTTGAATCCTGTACTTCCCTCCAATTCCTAGCAGTGAATGTTACCTTCCCCAACAATCCAAACACACTAAGATCTATATTTCTTCAAGACATTTATACTTAAGTCTAGTCTGCAGCCAGGTTTTTAATTCAGACTTGGGGTACTTCTTAGTCACGAGTCTGGCCATCAATTAACTAAAGTCTGTAGGATTGGCACACATGTATTCATTTATCTTATTTTTTTTATTTTATATTATTCAACATTCCATAAATTTTCATTTTGGTAAATTTGCAAGGTTTTGTTCTATAATAATTTACATACGTATTTTTGGGATTTAATTTTGTATATCAAAACTTATTGTTTGCTGCTTTATATGGATTTTACAACAAAAATCAATAGCTGTATGCTAATAGGATTCATCATCTTAGTTTGAATCATAACATCAGCTCTTAAAGAATCCATGTATGACTTCTACACATTGAAAAATCGATCTATAAGAATTTTTCCCATTTTCACCAAAATGCTATCACATTCTACTTTTGACATGGTTTTCATGTATAATTGCATATTTTTCATTGTGAATGGCTCACCAAAACCTTGCTTATCCATTATTCACTGGCACCTATGCACTTCCAAATACAATTATTAAACCAGGTTTATCATCACCTTTAATATTTTTGTCCTTATTTATTCCACTGGGTCTCCTTGTTATGTAATGACCATCTTGTCTACAACTTTGACATAAAATACCTAAATTAAAGTAAAAATAGTTGAGAAGGCACTCTATTGAAACCAGAATGGCAAAAGAACAAGACCTGAAGCAGGAAGACAGCATGTGAAGTAATCCTAGGCTTATCTAGATTATAAATCTGGTTCATTTGGCACGCAAAACAAATCTGATATCTGCGCTCTCAACCATATACTGTACTACTTAAAGTATATTACACAAATTTCCTAAAAATTCTTTGCTCTTTTCATGTTCAAATGTAATAAAATGAAACAGTTTACAATAACGATATTCAGGGAGAGGTAACAATGTGTATACTTATTTTATTGCAATAAAGAGGTAAAATTTCCAACAGCTTTCCTCCATAATATCTGGCATTGAATTCGTTTAGTTTTCACTCCTTTTAGGCTACTCCAGTTGATACATCTGTACAAAAAACTATCTTTCAATATCCTTTAAGTATGTGATCTTTTTCTATTTGTTCTCATGACCTTGCATTGTCCTTGTCCCAAACCATGGTATTTGATTATTTTTGCATTTTCCATGTAATTTTTTATTCATTTTGTACTTTCCTTGCATTTCTTTATTTTCCATAAATTCCAGGGGTGGAGGGCAAATGCCCCTGCAGATGCCCATGCTCGTCATTCCTGCCATTATCTTTACATAAATCAAGTACAACATGGGCATCAGTAATGACCCTTGTGAGACTCTGCTAGCCTAATCCTGATATCTTGCCCTGTTCTGTTCTTACATTGCTTTCATATATCAGTCTTTCATAATATCCTTCATCCATTCCAAAGTTTCCCACTGAGTCTTCCAATATGCTACTTGTTGAAGGCTTTCTCCAGATCTAAGTACACACACTCCACCAGCCATATCTCTTGGAACACACAATTTTTTTGAGTAAATATTTACAAGATTCAATACATTATCTTTTAGTTTTGAAAATTAATTACCTAAATGTTCATCACTTCAGGTTAAGAGGTTCATGGGGTTCCATTTTTACACTATCATTGGCTAACTTTCTCCTTAAATTCCACTGGGTTGATTTATGGGTGGTTTAGTGAAGTATATAAGTCCACAGTCCCCTACGGAGTGCTAATTTTGTGGTCCGAGTGCAAATTTGCTTTTGTATGGACATTACTGTGGGTTACTGGGATGTTTGAGTAGAAAACAGCTGTATTTTTTCAATTTGGTAGGCTGTATTTCTGTGATGTAATGTTATGTGATATGTATGGGTGTGTTTGAGGGCTCTTGCAAGAGAATTGTGTGCTTAGCATTTTCTTGTGGTATCCTAAGGAAAGGATTTATGTTTCCGAGTGTAATCTCTATTGGTGTTGTATGATGCTTTTGTTTTCTTAATGGTTTTATACAATGCTGTGGATGCGTTAAGTATGATTCTCATGAACTTCTATGGGCCCTGGGTCAGAAGCAATGCATTAAGACAATACATCCACAGCAAGGATGCTTCACTTAATTGGCGACCCCCATCCCCTCATGTAGAAAAAGAGAAAATGGGAAGAAATCCCTTTGGGCTGGTCAAAATATCATTCACCCATAAAGCACCCCCTAACCCTCCAACACCTGCCCTTCTTTTCATTGTATAACAGTATCATCTATACACAGCCACTTTCCACTCATCCCTATCACCTTCTTTGTTCCTTCTTTGCTCAACACCCCCTTCACCATATCCATCCATCTCATTCTCAGTCATCTCATCAAATTCACTCCCTCTACCTCTGCCTACCACACCTCTTTTATCAATTGTCTTCACTCATTCTTTCAAACATGTCCAAACCATTCCAATACTCTTTCATCAGCTGTATCTGTCATCTTTTCCAATCCTGCTCTCCTCCTCATTTCTAAATCTAATCTAGTAAATCCTACCATACTTCTCTGACATTTCATCTCAAACACACTCAAAGTTTTCCTCTCTCCGTTTCTCTTAAATTCCAAGTCTCTGCCCCATACAAAGTCATCGGCACTATCACCCCTTCATGTATCTCCTCTTTGCATCCATTCCCAGATACCTATTTCTCATTACACTTTTTAATTCCCCATGGCATTTACTTGCTTCTCTCAATCTACAATTTAACTCCACCTCCACTCCTATTGTATTTCCATTTCATAATTTATGGCAAAATATTCAACCTTAGGAATTAGGAAAGTAATGCTTAATTGGAAGGGTGTATTTTCGTATGTATGAGTAATTATTCTCGAAGTTTCCGTGAAGTCATAGTGATCACCATTCTTGAATGCTTATTCAATTATCATCTCAATTCTTGTAATGTGAAAGTGGGATGAATGTGTAATAGGATATCTTTGTACATATACCTATACTATTATATTATATTATTTTGAGTGTCTGTTGTTTTCTGTGTGAAAGGAAATAAATGGAACTAATTGGGCAAATTGGCAACATAATTAATTTCCTGCATGCCCAGAAAGGATGTGTCAGGCAGTCAGAGAGAGAGTGTGTATGGGATCAGAATAAAGCAGTGATACGTGTCCGTGTCTTTAGTACCCCATCTCAAAATGTTGAATAAAACCATTAACTGATGGTACCATTCAACACTCCTCCCTTTCCTGCAACAAGCAACCCCAAATACCTAAACTCCACTTCCTCCAGCCGCTCCTTTAACACTTACTCTCAACTCGCTACCATCCTATCACCTTCCTTTTACTCACATTCACTTTCAACTTTCTCTTATTGCATACCTTCCCAAACTCTGTCACTAACTCCCTTAATCCCCCCTCTGACCCTACCACAAGTGCAGTGTCATCAGCAAACAACTGGCTCACCTATCACTTTTCTCAATTTTCTTTAACCATCTCCAGTCCCCTGTCCATTGCCCTCGCCTTTACCTTCCAGACCACCTCATCCATGTACACATTGAACAGCCACAGTAACAAGACATCCCTGATGCAGTCCCACCTTTACCTTTATATATCATATATATATATACATACACCATACAAAAACATGTACACACTCAGATCATAAAACAAGCACTCCAATACTCTAAAACCAAACTCCCCTAGACAATTACCTCTATTGAGAAATCCACTCCTATGACAAGCAAGAACCACAAAAACATGTGTTCAGGCCAAGAGGTTTGGACACAAGATCAAATTGCCCTACGTGCAATCACCACACTGAAAACACTACTCTAGGCTTGCCAAGAAAACACAATCTCTCTTGAGTGACTTTCTCATTTCAATGGTTATTACTAGTTACCGAGGAGCTGTGAATCACAAGAAAGAGAGAACTGGGACAATGAATTGTTTAACTGACTTTTTGATAGGATGTGTCTTGTCTCTTTCTCAAGAACTTCATATCTATTGCAGCCATTAGTGTTCTGCCATGTGGCTCTTTCTGGCTGAAGCTCCAGTACTTGGTGGTTGAGGTTTGTGAACAGTGTTTTGTTGTATGGCTTTTGGATAAATATTTATTTGGTGAGGTAGATATCCATGTTCTGATTCTTTCTTGGACCATTTTTTCCATAATTAGGATTAAGACTGAGAAGATAGTTACATCTGTAGGATGCTGGATTCTCTGGCAGTTTTGTTTTGGTTTCAGGATGGGGATTACATGTACTTTTCCCAAATAGGCATCATTGTGTAACCAAGAATAGGAAGAGGTCAATCCAGTCTTTTACTGCTACTTCAATTGCAGTTTCATTTATCTATTCATTTTTCTTATTGTATTCACAAACTGTTTGTCTATTCATCAAGGGATCCAGTATACTTTAAAGTTTTCCCTTTTCTTACTATTTGTTATGTGATGTCTTCATTTAGTTGTTCTGGCTGATTTTTTCTTGTTCTCATGCTTTCTTCTCTTTTATTTTGTTTCACTTCTTCATTAGCGAGGCAGTCACAGGTGATTAACTTGGTTTGTACTTTTTCTTGTTGCCAACACAGAAATGGGCTAAATCATTCATATACAAGCTGGCAGAAGATGATATAACATGTTTGTTATATCATGAACTTAACATGGCCTGGAAGCTCTTCACATTTGGCTGATCACTACCAGCCACCTAGTGGTAGCAGTGTAGATCAATGATAGCAAGGGTGACACTTATTCCTTGATTAAGTGTGTATACCAATGGGATAATTTTTTCTGCAGCTTTTGCAGTTACTGACAGGATAAAATTAATAAGTAAAGTTTTGAAAACCTTGCAACAGAAGCAATGTGAAGATATCTCATCCCCCTAAGGTGTACAAGTGATCTTTCCACTCCAAATTCAGAGCATAACTTCAAAACTCTCACCTATGTACATCATCTGACAATTATTGCCCAGAAGAGCACTACCAAAAGCTGCCATAAACAATTATATCAAAACAAAATGGAAAAGTGGCCAAGACAAAATGAAATAGTAGCTTCCTCTAAGAAGTCAGCAAAAATATTGTTCACTATGGACAACCATGACTCAAAGAAACATTCAAACTAAACAGCAAAATTCTTCCATTAGACAAAAGCCCAAAAATCTAGGCCTCATTTGTTGTGCAAACATTGTTTCAGACAACACATCAAAGACCTGGCAGTGAAAACAAACAAGAAACTGAATGTAAGACATGTAGAATGCTTAGGTATTGGCCAACACAAAGAAACACTAATCACAATATGGAAACACTTCATATGAACCACTGACTTGCTGGTGCAACAGTACCAAGTTCACCTGGTAAGTGGTCTTGAATTCAGTCCTTGCTCTGGGCTGAAAAATATCACACCACTACAAGATGGCACCCTACTCTGTTGGGTAAGGAGTTTGTTTGTTTGTGTGTGTGTGTGTAAGGTAACGGCACTACCTATACACTGGGCCATATATGTGCTCTGAGCTTTCATTTGGGAGGGTAATATCTATCAACCATGAATCCAGCATGTATTTACCTAGCTGTATCTTACGGGAGGGGGAGCTATGATCTTGGTGTCCCATCTTTGTATCTCTCCATCTAGTTTGCTCTTAAATTCTCGTATTGTTTTTGCACACACTGTTCTTTCATCTAATATGACCCATACATCCACCACTCTGTGGGGAAAGCGGTTCTTTTTCAGGTCTCTTCTATAGTTGTCCTTTTTGAGCTTCTTTCCATGTCCTCTTGTGTTTCTCTTATCCCAATTTAGTAAGTTTTCTCTAACAAGGACTTCCATGTCTTTCATAATTCTGTAGATGGTCAACAAGTCACCTCTGTCTCTTCTTTGTTCCAGAGTCAGCATCTCTAATTTTAACATTCTTCATGTGAAAGTTTTGATAGTTCTGCAGCCATATTTGTAGCTGCTCTCTGGATTCTCTCAATCTTCTTTATATTCTTTTTTGTACTGGATGACCAGTGTTGCTGTGTAGTCCAATTTAGGCCTTATCAATGTACATACATATACCAAAGGCTTTTTTCCCCCTTACACGGGGGGGTAGCCTTATCAATGTGACTAGTATTTTCTTTACCATTTCTTCATCCAAGAAGGTAAAGGCAACTTTTATTGATCTTAACAAGTTATAGGTTTTGCCGACAATTTTCTTTATATGTTTGTCAGGTGACATATTTTTTATGATGATCTCCCAGGTCTTTTTCAGATCCCTCTTTCTTTACTTCTTTTTCACCAACTTTATATCATCCTGATATCCTTTTATACTTTCTCCAAATTTCATTATGCTACATTTTATAATGTTGAATTCTACTTCCCACTCCATTCCCAAACCCTGTTCAGATCTCTCTGTAGTGAGTCAAAGTCCGTTTCAGTACTCACTTTCTATAACAATTCTGCATCATCTGCAAGGAAGCTAATGTAACATTCCACACCTTTGTCTATGTTATTCACATAAATGGCAGACATTGTTGGGGCCAACACAGATCCTTGTGGGACTCAACTAATTACCTCTTCCCAAGTAGAAGTCATATCTCTGAGCACTACCCTCATTTTTCTTCCATGCAAAAAGTCCTCGATCTGTTTCAATAGTTTACCTTGTATCCCTCCAATGGTTTCCAGTTTTCTTAATAGCTTTTTTGTGATGGACTTTATCAAAAGCTTTTAGTAGATCTGGCAAAGCACATTCGTCCCATCCATCCCTTTCTTGTATTATATCTGGTAATCTCAAGTAAAAGCAGATCAAATTAGTGGTACATGATCTTCCCTGTCTAAGAATCATGTGCAACTATGCCTCTACAGCATGATTCACTAAGTCATAAAAGCTAAGTCTCTATAAACAAAACTTTGATCATTTGAAATACACAAGGCAAAAGACAATACATTGCTGCATTCCAAACCCCCTGACATCCATTCCTCTGAATTCTCTCTTCCCTGAAAGAACAGAGTCCACCTAGTCAGACTGCAGTGGAGCCACCATCTAGCCCTTCTAGGCTACCAGAAGAGGCTGGATGACTGTACTGCAGATAACTATCAGGTATGCAATACTTCACCCCATACATTATGCAAGACCTGTACAATTGTGCATGCCAACAACACAGAACACTCTATTAAGGACTTGTAGGAAAACCCTGTTCTAGCTGTAGTGTTCCTTAGGGAGACGAAACTGCTTGGCCAGACAGTCTAGGGAATGACAACAACAACAACAGCTCATCCTACACTGCCTAACTTTTACCCTTGAGCGACTTGTTGGCCAATCCAGGGGCCACTGCTGGTTATTTGGGAGCTGTGGGTCCCATGCAAAACCAGGGGCAATGAATTGATTCTATCCTAGAAAGTGCTCCCAAGGATCCCTGAAACAGAACCTGTATGTGTGGATTGTTTATATGTGCTTCTGTGATGTGTGGATTGTTTGTATATACGTTTTGTATGCAGTATGTCTTGGTGTAATTTGTAATTGTATTTTGTACTACCTATTCCACTGATTGATGAGTCAAATAACTTGTTCATCTTGACAGTTGGAAGAAGGAATTTAACCCCTTGAAAACTGGAGCCATCATGGTCTTCACTTAGTCTGTGTGGGATAGGACTGAGGAGGTAAATTGTTTGTTAACTTGGAGTACAGAAGAGAATGAATATAGTTTATTGGAGAGTTTCTGGTTTCTTTCCCATACTTTTGAGATGGAGTCTGGGAGGTGATTGACAGTATGTAGATTTGACAAGAAGACTGGCATACTTAGGATGTATGTGCATACATGTATTACACAATTGTAATAAACAGGAAAATAGCAGTAATCATAGGGTCTCCTTCTTTTTCTCCAACTATCATACCTAGTTTTGAATTTGCCTATGATTTTAGCTTGGGCTATATCACTGTCGATACTATTTCAACTGATGCACCTGTGTGGAAATCTGTTTTTTATATCCTTTGGACATCAACTATATATATATATATATATATATATATATATATATTTTACAATCTGTTACCATGATCTCATGACACTCATCTCAAATCAAAACATCTTTCTTGTCAGTTTCATCTACCACTTTCAATGATCTGAAAACTGATCATGCCACCTCCGTTTTTTTTTTTTCTCTCTCTCTCCAATAATGTTAAGTGTGGTGCTTTTAACCTCTTCTTGTACACTATATCTGCAAGGCGGGAACTAATTTGGCCACTACTGTCTGCATTCTCTGGAATTATGGGAGGGGAAAGTCACAAAAAAACATTGTATTCACATATTTTTTCATGTCTACACTTTTAATCACCTTCACCTTCACCTTTATCACCTCCATGTGAAGCCATGCACCAGTTCAGACATGCTTTCAACTCTTACAAAACAGTTCTGGAATTCTTGCAAAGATATGCCATTTAATGCCTCTGTTGTTTTCTTCTTAACTTTTCCACATCTGCAAAACATTTTCTTGAGAACTTTCTTCATTCGCAAGAAAAAAATATATCAAATCAAATAAAGAAATTAACAAATAAATAGATAAAAATAAACAAGATAAAAAATAAAATAAAATAAATTACAGGGAGCAAGATCACGTAAATAGAGAGGGTGGGTAAGTGGGGTCATGCCATTTTTGGTTAGAAACTGTCTCACATTCAAGGCCATGTGCATTGCTACATTGTCACAATGAAACACCACTCTCCACTTTGCCATAAGTTGGGGAGTTTCCATCTCACTGCGTCTCGCACATGCCTCAGAACTGCCAAATAAAAAGTCTGGTTAACAGTTTGACCATGAGGAACAAATTCTTTGTGGACTTCCTCTTGGATTGAAGAAATATTCGACTTCACTTGATGCACTTTTTTGGGTAGTGGTGAAGTTGGGTGTTTCCACTGACTTGACTGCTGCTTTGTTTCTAAGTTGTAGCCGTAGCACCAGCTTTCGTTACCAGTGATGACCTTTGAAAAAAAGGTCTGGATCAACTTCCAACTCTTCTTTTAGTTCTTGGCACCCATTCATTAGTGACTCCTTTTGATTATCTAGTGAGTAAGTGAGGCACCAATTTTGCTGCAACTTTTTTCATTCCCAATTCCTCAGTCAAAATTCACTGACATGAGCCCCAGGGCATACCAGTCACATCAAATTCGTCAATTGTTTGGCGATGGTCCTCTGAGATCAGTTCAATTTTTGTGAGGTTTTCATCCGTTCAGGAGGTTGATGGTCACCCTAAAAGAAACTGGTCTCCAGTGACAATTGACCATTCCTAAAACATGCAAACCATGCATGGCAGCATCTTTGTAAGCTGTTTGAAGTATAACTGTTTTGGTTGCAGTTTTCCCCAGCAAAAGAACACAATTTCATGGCAGCACACTGCTCCATCTTTTCATCCACTGTAAAAATAGATGAAATGGCACAAAACACTTCAAAACAATGGCAAACCATGGGCCATACATCTTCCCATGATGACCCCAGTGAGCAGACTGATGCCTAACAGTTGTCTCATGTGACATCTAGCAGCGGAAGCCTGAACTATTCTGGGTTTGTCCCACAGAAAACTATTGTGTTTACTTTTGGGTATCCTCTTATATTTGCAAAACCTCTGACAGTGCCTTCCTGATAAACCTGATATAAATTACCCGTCATCATTGGTGCAGCCACAAAAATCACACTGATAGTAAATAAATAAAAGGTCCACTCCATTGGTTTCAGCTTTGGTGTTATTTTCTGTTATTTCAAGGTCCTCCCCCTAATTAAAAAGACACAAGATAATAAAAGTTTCCCCAAAAATTTCGGCTGGCACGCAAGAACATTTTGTGTCACAGATTTAGCTGATGTTGGCACCCATGTTTAAAGAGTTGCCCACCCCTGACCTAAATGAGTCCAAGCTAAAACCATTAACAAATTTAAAGCAAGGTATTGTGGATAATGAAAAGGATGGAACCCCATACAAAAGCTCCTTTCCTGTATACTACAATTTCATAAAGAGACACATACACACTATTATTATACATGCACTTTTAATTTGCAACATTACTGGAGCCATCATGGGGTTTGACAGCTAATTCCTATATAAGAACAGATATCTAAACCTAGCTCTTTTAGAGGAAGATATTAGGTGGGTCCAGAAAAATGCATAGAACAGTTAATTTTTTTGATACTTTGAGAGACTTAGAAAAAGTATTCATTCTTCTCTTGCAATTTTTCTCCCCTTGGGAACAAGGAACCTACCTTGATCAGGATGGTTAGGTAATCACCCCACCTGTGTGTGTGGGGGGGGTTATTTATAAGTTGGGGGCAGAGGGAGAGAGAGAGAGAGAAATGCATACATACACAACCACTTTGTTCACAAGGTATAAAAAAAGGTCACTATCATAAACTGGTTAACCCATTAACTGCGACATTCCAGAAGGTAGGCAGGTATCTGTGATATACTGTACCTTCCAGAAGACAATGATTATTACGAACTAGGTGTGCCTTACCTAGCTCCCATATTTGTAAGTAACAGATGGGAATTCATAGACTGCCATCCTGCACTTGTCACACTAATCTGTGGGTTGTTCCTAGACACCACCTCTTGTGCCTCCCTTTCACTTCAATCACTCCTGCTTACTTATCATTTACGAGGGCTGAAGCACGGCATCTCATCTCCGTGCAACCTTCATTTTGTCACCATAACTAAACTGGGGTAAATACCGAGCTCAAAT
This sequence comes from Oratosquilla oratoria, assembly GCF_046742065.1. Classification (NCBI taxonomy): domain Eukaryota; kingdom Metazoa; phylum Arthropoda; class Malacostraca; order Stomatopoda; family Squillidae; genus Oratosquilla; species Oratosquilla oratoria. The sequence continues at coordinate 2,660,535 of NC_134815.1, read as the reverse complement.
TTGGTTTACACATAAATTCTACGTATTCTTTTAGATCACATTTGGGGTGGGGTGGGGACGGGGTGTAAAACATTGTAAATCAGAATGGCAATGATACATCCTAATGCAAAAAACTTATCACCACAATTAAACTATATAATGAGCTTATAGTTGTTTTAAATCCAAATTCAAAGTATCTTTTAGATCACAGTATTTTTTTTTTCAGGGGGTGGGGGTAAAAATGCACATCAGGGTGGTGCTGGTAAATCCCAATGCCGCTGCTGATGGGTTAATGAACACAACCAAGTGAATTAACTGTCACTATACCATGGTATAAATATGGCAGATTGGTCAGAGCTTGTATGAAAAAATAATAATTATCATTACACACACCACAGCAACTAAAGTTAACGTTGTTAACACATTGTGCAAAGTTTGATTCAGCTTTGATGTGGGATCCTCAGGTTCTAATCAAGTCCAAGCAAGATCATATAAAAAGGCTAAATTATCTTCTGTTGTTATTAAATTTACCTTCATGTATAAACAAACAATAGCACATTTTTTTTGGATCTGTGTCCATAACAAACTGGTTCTTGCATATCTTAAAAAATATATCAATCACTGGATAAATCTGCTGCAAATGGCATCTGGATTTTGCAGTACCCTGTCAATAATTTCCTATAATCCAGCATAGCATAAATGTGTTTGTTCCAACAACCCTGTGTTTGGGTGGATGGGCACTCTGGGCTTTCTCCATTACAGTTCTTTCTTTGTTTGGATAGGTACTTGGTCCTGATCACTTTCACCCTCCCTCAATTTATCTTCTGCTGCTGTTCTTTTGTCTAGAGCACGAAGAAGGGCCTTGACAGCTGGGGCATAGATGGGCCAGCCAGCAAAGAACAAGTGACCAGAGAAGTACAAAGACTTGTAGAAACTCCACCATCTATAATAAAAGAAATTAAGAAACTTGACACTTATACTGCTGCATTCAAAATGATAAAATCAATTATAAGGAAATTTAGTTACATAGGACTAATTTCCTCACTTATTTCCAATGAACCATCCTGAGTGCAAAGCTGCTAATAAACTTAAGGTTCAAGCATTTTAGAAAACTTGATTAAATCTTAGCCAACAAGAGTACGTAGTAACACCAGTGGTGGGCATTATCACATTAATCATTAATCCATAACAGAATTATTTTTTGTTACCGTGTTCATAAGTTAATTCTTCCATATGTTAATGTTTCCCTTGATTTTTGTTAATATGCTATCTATTTTCTGTCAGGTAATTTTACATCAGAAGCATTTTAAATATTCATTCAAACTGTGAAATCAATAGATTCATAGTGACTCTAAGCCAACAGAATTTTAGACTGTGGACAGTGTAGAATAATGATAGACCATAGTGAAGGTGTCTCAAGTATAATGCAAGAGTCTATCCCTGTCTCAGTTGCCTGTATGAGACTGAAATTGGCCAGGACCTACTGTACAGTCAGGAATCTGTTGTGGCTCATGGTGATGTCAGCAAAGCCAAGGTGAGGTACCCGAGTTACTCGAGAACCTTTGGCTGCATCTTGACAAGTTTGTATCCTAATAGAGGGAAACAATTATATAAATCAAAGTACAGCATGTCTAGCTGATCAGCACTTGGTCAGGGCCTACAAGAGCAGCAAGAACATTAAGAGCCACTTCAAGAAGAAGCATAATGTCAGCTACAGAGGTGGAAGAGGCTTGCAAGGCAACGTTTTATTGACAAAAAGCATTTCTCTAGCTTTTATTTGTCCAATGATGGACCCACTTCACCTACTTCCAGGAAGCTAGTCAAGCAACTTCACCAGCTGTCTACTGGCGAGTCACCTGGACAAGATACTTCTTGATTTGGTCATCTATGACATGTGCCCCTTGCAGGTGGTGGACTGGGCTGGGTTGAAGTTTATGGTCCTGAATCCCAGAGAACTGATTCCTTCCACAACTAACAGATTAATGGATTAAAGGTAAACTTCATTAATTTAATGGTACAATTAGTGAATTAACTTAAATGAAGCTAATACACAGATTAACAATTAATGAAGCTAATGTCTTTAATCAACATGCCCACCACTGCATTCTAATAAAACCGTGAGACTCACCTGTGCAGTTTGAGGAGCACAAAAGGACCGAGACAGTAACCCATGAAGATGATGACATAAAGCTTCAGGAGTACAAACTTTATATATTTTAATGGTCCTGCATTCAGCACCTGCACCACTCTAGGGTACCGGTTCAACACTAAGGTCAGCTGAAAGTTTAGCAAATTTTTTTTTTAGCTTTTGATTTACATGCAGTTATTCAAACTCCTCTTCTGACCCCTTGCATCACAATGGAAATTAAATGCATTCTTGTAGCAAAGTGAAGTGAAACTGTCCAAGTTATATATCTAAGCCTAACCTTACTACAGTTTTTACACTCACATCCTTTTCAAATCTCATGACCAAGAACTCCATGAGGAAACAAGCATAGTAGCCGGAATGCAGTCCATGCCACACAGCCAAGAAGATCAGGGCAGCCGCTTGGGACACGGAGCGATTGTTTAAGAATCGCAACCTCTTGTAAACATATCTGCCAAAGACATACTGCTTTGTCAATAGAAGTTGAATCCTTAAAAGACAAAAACATAAGCAGACATATAAACACATGCATATACATTGGTATCAAACTATGGAAAATACTTGGCCATTAATAAGAATAGTTACTGAACATCTATAATACTTGGCCATTGACATGACGAGCCCATAAACTGCCTGGCCTCTAATAAGAATGCTCAAGACTTTATTTTTCAGTGAAACAAACTTTCTTATTAATTCCTAGTTATGTGGTTCTAATCTAAGCTAAACAGTAGAGCAATCAGCATAAGGGATGAAACTAAAATCATATATACCACCCACAAGGTGGAGAAAACAGAGGACACCATTTCCCTTTAGACATCTAAAATTTGGCTCAACTAGTACAACAGGTGTCAAGAATGAAGCACAGCTCTATAAAATTTTCAAGCATAAGCATGCAATATTTTCTTTAATCATTCAAACTAATGAAAAATGCAGAAGTGGGAACCTCCTACAGAAATAAAGAAGCATCATATGCACCATACACAAAAAGAATGTACCCGACTCTAGCTACCAAGCATTCATTAAACAAAAAGAATTACCCACAAGTAAACACACATGCACACACACATACAAACACACTAAGACTTGTACTAAATTTGTTTGGTGCAATTTTTTTTTATCTATTTATTTTTTTCTTGTGTTTATCACATATATGGGTAGACGAAACTACTAAAAAATAGTAACCATGAGCTAAATCCATGAGTACACTGATATACTGAATGAACATCTTCCTGAAAAGAGACACTGCCATATCAGCTACTGATATGGAATCATTCAATACAAAATTGAAGTTATATTGCACTGGTGACAGCAACAATAAAAAATTACAAAACAATCTTTAAAAAGGACAACCATAAATGTAAAAGATATACCACAACGACAATGGAACAGTGCACAAGATGAACTGCCATCTGGTGGCAGTCTGTAAAGTTCAAGATATGAACAGCAGACATGGGGGTGAGAGTTGTAATGACCCATTTTTTGTGCTGTTCTGTTCATAGCAAGCTAGAGATGTGTGTTGCATTGATTACTGTATTTTCATTAATTACATTTAGGGTTCTGCGACAATTATGACTCTGTAATGATGTGTACACACACATTTATATATATATATATATTTTGCAGAAAAAACACTGGTACATAAGAAACCTAGTCCGCACGTTTCTTATTTACCAGTGGTTTTTCTGCAAATTATATTCACGTGTCATTTGTGAAATACTGAAGAAAAAAAAATATATATATATATGTGCGTGTGTGTATTTACTTAGTTGTATTATACGGGAAGGGAGCTATGCTCGTGGTGACCTGTCTTTGTATCTTTCAGCATCAAGTTTTCTCTTAAAATCTTGAATAGTATTTGCACACACTTTCTTTATCTAAGTTATTTCAGATAACCAGCACACTGTGTGGGAAGCTATCTTTTTTTTCAGATCTCTTCTATAGTTATCCTTTTTGAGTTTCTTTTCATGACCTCTTGTTTTTCCATTGTCATTTTTTTAGTAAATCATTCCTATCAAGGATTTCCATTACTTTCATGATTCTATAGATAGTCAGTAGATCACCTCTTTCTCTTCTCTGCTCCAGTGTGGGTAGTTCCAATTTAATCTTTATTCGTATGTTAATTTGGAAAGGGGTGGTGCCAACTTTGTCGTTGCTACTTGTATTTTTTCTAATTTCCTTATATTCTTTTTAGTACTGGGTGTCCATTGTGTCACTGTGTATTCCAGTTTTGGTCTTGTGCAACTAATATTTTTTCAATAATTTCTTGATCCAAATAGTCAACTGCCACTTTCATTGATCTTAATAGGTTGTTGTTGTTGTTGTCGTTCCCTAGACTGTCTGTCCGAGCAGTCCCGTCTCCCCAAGGAAGGCCACAGCCGAAACTGGGTTTTCCCACAAATCCTTTATAGAGTGTATGTTGTGTTGTTTGCGTGCATGATTGTGTATAATGCAGTCTTCCATTATGTGTTGTATGGTATGGGGTGAAGTGTTACATCCTGGGCAGCTGTTCACAACACGGTCGTCCAGCCTCTTCTGGTAGCTTAGAAGTGCTGGGTGGTGACCGCATCGCAGTCTGGCCAAGTGGACTCTGTCCTTACGTGGGAGAGAGGATTCAGAAGGGTGGATATCAGGGGGTCTGGCATGCAGCAGTGTGTTGTCTTTCAGTGTGTTAATGGAGCGGTGAGTGATATGATTATGAATATGTCTCCGGAGGCTGGTATTCGGTGGTTGTGGAGGAAGAGAAGAGAGTATCTGTGTGTAATAAAGGTCTTTGGGTGTAGTTTTAATGTTTCTTGGTGTGTGTGGGTGTTCTGCTATGTAGTGTAGCGGGTGTGATGTGTTTGTGGTGGCTGCAGCAAGTGTTTGTGTGCCTCTCATGTCGAGGTGGTCTTTGACTTTGAGGACTTTTGTTTCATGGTGTAAATGGTCTGTAGGTGATGTATTTGTGCAGCCTGTAATTGTTTTTAGGGCTTTGTTTTGTATGATTTGAAGGGTGTTGTGGTGTGTCTCACTGAGATTAGGAGCCCATGCAGGACTCGCATAATTCATCACTGAGCGTATGCATTGTTTGTATATTGTTATATTAGTTTCTTTGTTTTGTCCAAATGTTGTTCCAGTGATTGACTTAAGTGCGTTAAGTCTAGGTGTGCATTTGTTTTTTATGGTTGTGAGGTGTTGTTTGAAAGACATGGATGTATCGTATGTTACACCAAGAATTTTCGGTGTGTTTGTGTGTGGCATCAGAGTGTTGTTGATGTAGAGATGAGGTATGTATTTGTGTTCTTTTGTCCAGTTGGTGAGAAGTGTTGCTGTAGATTTGGTTGGAGCTATTTTGAGTCTGTTTGTGATGAACCATGTGTTGAGTGTGTCAAGGTAAGGCTGGATTATTTCTGCAGCTTTGTCTGTGTTACGATGTGTGCATGTGATTGTTATGTCGTCTGCGTAGGAAGAGATTTGTATTTCTGAGGTGTCTGGCGTGGGTAAGTCATGCATGTATAGATTAAATAATGTGGGGGATAGAACCGAGCCCTGTGGTACTCCGTTCTTAATGTTTCTGATGTGCGATGATTGGCCATTATATGACACATGAGCATTCCTGCCTGCCAGATAATTGGCCAGCCATCTTTTGGTGTTATTGTGCATGTCTGTGTTATATATTTTATTTGTTAGGTTGTGGCGGGGGATAGCATCAAAAGCTTTACTAATGTCCAATGTTATAAGAAGTGTTCTGTGGTGGGGCCTATCTGAATTGATACCATCTAAAATTCTTTGTGTGAGGTTTGTCAGAAGAGTGTTTGTGGAGTGTAGTGGCCTAAAACCGTGTTGTGAGTCAGCAAGGGGAATATATGGTGTGACAAGTTTAAGTATTAGGCGTTCAATGACTTTAGAGGGGGTGCAGAGAAGTGTGATTGGGCGGTGCGATGTTGGGATTGTTGGGTCTTTGTTCGGTTTTGGAATGGTGATTATTTTACCATGCTTCCAGATGTCGGGTATTGTGTTGTGTGAATAGCTGTAGTTTGCAATGTTTGTGAGTGCGTGTATACCTTGTGGTCCAATGTGTTTTAGGTGTATGTTGCTTATGTTATCAGGGCCACAGGCAGATGAGTGCTTGAGACTATGCAATATGAGTTTTGTCTGACTGTCTATGAAGGGTGTATAGTCTGAGTCTGTGGGAAAGTCTTTCTTACGTCGAATGGTGCGTCGGTCGTCAGGGTGAGATGTAAGATGGCTCGTCTGTGCAAAATGACGTATGAGTGCGTTTGCTTGTTGTCTGTTTGAGGGTAGGTTATCTGTTGTTGTGATTATTGCTGCGTGAGAGCGTGTAGTGTTAGTGTTGGATAGTGTGATGCTGTTGAGTGTTTTGTACAATTTGCTGGTGTTTGTTTTGTGATCAAGTGTATTGATAAAGTTTTGCCAATTTTGTGTTTTTTGTTCATGTATTTTATTGGCAATCACAGTGTTTAGTGTTTGTATTTGGTCTGCTATGTCTTGAGGGATAGGTGTGGGGGTATCGTGTTTAAGTGTGTCACGTTGTCTGATGAGGCCTTGGATTTCTGGTGTGAAGTTGGGGTTGTGTGATTTTCTGTTGCCTCTAGGGATGTATCTCTTGTCTGCGTTTTGTATGATTGTATTAAAAGCGTGCACAGCATTGTTTATGTTTGTGATTGGTGTACTGTTAAGTGTTTCAAAATCTTGTTCTGTCTCTTCATTAAAGGCTTCCCAGTTAGCTCTCTTGTAATTGGTGTAAGTGTGTCTGTGGCCAGCTGGGGTGCATCTTGTTTTGGTGGTGATGATGATTGGAAGGTGGTCAGAACCAAGGGCTCCGACCACTCTCCATGATGTTGTTGGGGTTAGGCAGGGGGAGCAAAAGGTGATATCAGGAGAGGAGGGAGTGTAGAGGGCTTGGTATGGGATATGTGTATGGTTATGCGTGTTGTTCATGATAGTCAATGAGTCGAATTGAGTCTGTATATCAAGCCCTCTGTCTGTGTCAGGGTTGTCGACAAACCAGGCAGACGACTTGGCGTTGAAGTCACCACCCATGATCAGGTTGGGGATTGAGGTTAGTTGGCTGAGTTGAGGTCTGAAGGTGTTTGGAACTGTGGGGGATGATTGGGGGGGAATGTACATGTTAACTATTGTTAGTGTTGAATTGTTGCCTGTGCGGATACGAATGGATTGGGTTTCTGTTGTGTTATCTGTGGTAGGGAGGAGAATTTTGGTTGTGGCACTTGTGTCCACAAAACAGATGGAATGGTGGATCAGGGTGATGAGTCCACCGCCATTGCCGTCAGTCCGGTCTTGTCTGATGGTGGTGTAATTATGAAATGATGGTGTTTTGTGTGAGTGTCTTAATTTTGTTTCTTGTAGAATTGCAATGTGTATGTTGTGTTGTTTAAGAAAGTGATCAAGTTCATGTTTTTTAGTGTTTATGCCGTCAATGTTGTGTTGTAATATGTTGATGTTGTGTGTTTTGTATGTGTTGTATGTTGCCGTTTGGGGTTGAGGTTGGGGTGGTAGTGGGGAAGGTGTAGGATCTGGGTCAGAGGGGGGGAAAGGAGAGATCGGGGACAAAGGAAGGGGAGTACTAATCGGGGGTAAGGGCAAAGGGAAATTGTGAGTGGGTAAGGGTGTTGGCTGTGGTTGGGGAGGTGGGATTGGGGTTACTGGAGGGCAGGTAGAACATGTCCAAGTGTTTGTGTATTGGTTTGTGTCAGCAAGTGTTGTACAAGTGAGGTGGGCCCAGTTTTTGCACATATTGCACTGAACTGAGCCCTTTGTCTGTCTGCTCGAAGTAATGGGTTTAGAGCATGTTGGGCATGTGTATTTTGTGGTGGGCCCAGGATTGCTCTCTACATCTCCGGCTAAAAGTAGAAGAAGAGGGGTGATCGCCGGAAAATGACCCCTCAGTGCAGAAAAAACGTAACATTGTGTGTTGGAAAAAAAGGATTGTGGTACTCCCCCAGGTAGGCGTAGCTCCTCCTTGGGGATCGGTGCCATCTGCGTAGAGCTGATGGCCAGGGGTAGATGCTGCTGTTTGGCCCCAACTCTTGGGGGCCAAACAGCAGCATCTACCCCTGGCCATCAGGTCCTGGAGCTGCAACGTCTACGTCGTGGGACCACCCCCCAACCTTAATAGGTTGAAGGTTTCTCCGACTATTTTGTTTATATGTTTATCCGGTGTCATGCCTTTGCTGATTATTACTCCAAGGTCCCTTTCTGAATACACTTTTTTGATTTCTTCTTCACCAATTTGATAATTTTTTGAAAATCTGTTTTTACCTTTTCCAAACTCCATTATGGTACATTTCTTGATATTGAAGTTCACTTCCCACTTTTGAGTCCATTTCCAGATTTTGTCCAGGTCTGATTGTATTGAATCACAGTCCTCTTCTGTTCTTACTTTCTTTAGTATTCTTGCGTCATCTGCGAAGAAAATCATATAACATTCAACTCCTTCATCCATGTCATTTAAATATATATGGCAAACTTGATTGGAGGCAGCACCAACCCCTGTGGGACACCACTTATCATTTCTTCCCATTTCGAGTATTTGTCTCTAATTACTATCCTCATTTTTCTCCCAGTCAGGAAGTCCTCTATTCACTCTAATAATTTACCTACAATGCCACCTATTGATTCTATTTTTTTTTTTTTATCAATTTCTTGTGTGGTACTTTATAAAATGCTTTTTGTAGGTCTACATAGGCAAAGCCTGCCCATCCATCCCTCTCTTCTATTATATCTATTAGTCTCGAGTAGAAACAGATCAGGTTTGTTGTATATGATCTCTATTAAGGACTTCCATGCCTTTCATAATTCTATAAATGGCCAACAGATCACCTCATTCTCTTTTTTGTTCCAGGGTTGGTAATTCCAGTTAAGACAATCTTTGCTCATATATCAGTTTTGAAAGTGTTTGGGCCATCTTTGTTGTTGCTCTTTGGATTCTTTCTAATTTCCTTATATTCTTTTTTTGTACTGGGTGTCCATACTGTTGCTGTGTACTCCAATCTTGGTCTTATCAGTGTGACTAGTATTTTCTTTACTATTTCCTTATCCAAGTAATTAAATGCCACCTTTATTGATCTTAGCAAATTGTAGGTTTCTCTGACTATTTCGTTCATCTGTTTGTCTAGGGACATGTCTTTGGTGATGAGTACTCCCAAGTCCTTTTCAGAACCAACTTTCTTTACTTCCTTTGCACCAGTTTTATATTGTCTTGATATTCTTTTTTTACTTTTTCCAAATTCCATTATACTACATTTCTTAATGTTGAAGTCCACTTCCCACTTCTGACTCCATTTCCAGACCTTGTTCAGATTTCTCGGTAGTGATTCACAATCTTTTTCCGTACTTACTTTCTTTAGTAGTTTTGTATCATCTGCAAAGAAGTTCATGTAACATGCTACACCTTCATCCATGTCATTTACCTATATAGCAATCATTATCATCAAGTAATGATCCGTGTGGGACGCCACTAACCATTTCTTCCCAAGTAGAATTTTTATCTCTAAGCACCACTCATTTTTCTTCCATGCATGAAATCCTCCATACATTTCAATAGTTTTCCTTGTATACCTCCTGTTGTTTCATGTTTTCTCGATACTTTTTTGTGTGGTACTTTATCAAATACCTTTTCTAAGTCCAGGAATGCATAGTCTGCCCATCTGTCCTTTTCTTGTATTATATCTATTAACCTTGAATAGAAACAGATAAAAATTTTGGTACATGACCTCTGTCTAAATCTGAATTGTCTCGGATTAAGTATGTTGTTCTCCTCCAGATGTTTTGTCCATCTACTTTTTATAACTTTCTCACAAATTTTGGCTATTGTACTTGTAAGGGAGACCAGTCTACAGTTTGTTGGGTCTTCCTTGTTTCCCCCTTTATATATTGGTACGATATTAGCATTTTCCCAGTCTTCTGGTACCTTTCCTTCTTTGAGTGAGCAATCTATTATTTCATATATTTCATCATTAGTTCATCTATACATTCTTTTAGTATCCAGTTTGCAATTCCATCAGGGCTGTGTGATTTTCTGACATCAAGGTTCATTATTTGGTCCCTTATTTCTTTCTGTGTAAGTTATTTCTCTCCTCCCAATTGTGTATGTGTGTGTATTTATATATACTTCACTGAAAGTGATGGCTACTTGTTTACTTATTTTCTTAAAGTGCACAACTAGCCATCACCTTCAACAAAGTAAGCATAACAGAAAATCTCTTGACCATGCCCATATACACCATTAATACACACACACACACATATATATATATATATATATATATATATATATATATAAATTGTAGCCTTGAATTTCACTAAGTGGAAAACCTACAGCCCTTCAGTGACCAACAACTGTCCTCAGGTCCTCCCACAGATCTCTCTAGAAAGAAATTTGTGACTTGTCTGTGTTGCATTAGTGTGGTACTATTTTTATGTCACTGACTGAAAGTGGCAAGGGTGGAGGAGCAGTTAATGACTGTCAGTCCCCCTTGTGTGAAAAGGTGTAAGAAATAAAGTTGAAGTTGGCAGAGTGAACTCTTGGTGCCAGTCCACAGATGGAGTGTCTGCCCCTCAAGGCTGCACCTCTTCATGGAGGCGAGTTGGTTGATGGGTTTTAAAAATGGGTAGCTTCACTGTCCATACTGGGAAAAAAATTGGACTACTGTCTGTGCTGTATTAGTGAGGGATTGTTTTGTCACCAGCTGAACATACTTGGAGAAACAGTCACCATTGTCAACTATCCTTATAATAGTGGAGGGAATACGGCAGAAAGTGATGGGGATTTTGGGCCTAGTCCAGTGCTTCTCAACATGGCATGGGTGGGCAATTCAGTTTTTCAGGTGGTTAATATGATTTTTAAAGGGGGGGGGGGCAACTGAGGAGGTCTGGGTCAATCTTCTTTTTATTTATTCAGTTTGTTTTGTTTTTAATTTTTCATTGATGCTTTGTTCTTTTGAAGTGGTTTTAAACCAAGGTTTTATGCTTTTTCAGCTGAAGGGGATTTTATTTCTCAAATGCTAAGAATTGTATATCATCACATGGGAGACATCAAGATTTTAAAGGTGAATTAGGTGGGGCATAATGGCCAATAAAAGGTTGAGAACCACTGGTCTAGTCTGAAAACAAAGTGGCAACCTTTCTGGGATGCACCATCAGATTGGTGTGGGTGCTGACAGGTTTAGATGACTGGTGGCAATACTATTCTTTCTGACACCTGTCTTACAAGTCCACCACTGTACTTGTAGCTTTTCCTGAAACAGCGATTTTGAATTACTTGCAGCACATGTGACATGAAAGTGACCACATCTGGGAGGAACTAACTGTTTAATGATCACATAAAAAATTGTGGTATCAAAACCTTCCTTCAGTCTTCTCTACATACAAATGAAGTTGAAATTCTGAGGTTTATGTTACAGGGTAGTATGTCTGTATGTATATATTAAAAGGGCCTCCAACAGAAATTTTGTAAATTAGTACAAGACCCCTTTTGGCCTGTGAGGCAGGCAAAGATTTTCCTCAAAACTGAAGATTTGATGGCCAGTAAACCTACAATAATCAATAATAAATGGTAATAAATAGAAGTATAGTTTAATAAGTATAGCGAAGTTTGTGTATGTGAAATGTAAATGTAAGCTGGGCTGGGGTAGCAGAAAGTGCTTGTTCTTGAGAAGGGATAGATGTTGTAGGGTTGCTATGGGGTCCTTCATAGCTCCTGGGCCCTGGAGAAAACTACCGGCTGGATCCCCCCTTTTACAGGCCCTGCGTATCAATAAACCCCTTGTAAAGGGGTTGGCCAAATCAAAGCATACCTTGCACCTCCAGAGAATACAGAAAGGGATCCCCCGTCAGTGATACTTTATTTGTGACACAATTAAAGATATCTTCCTTTTTCAAAATGCTGAATCTTCTTGGCATTTTTCCAGTGTATACAGTATGTATAACTTAAATGAAACAATTCCTGACACCATGATCCTACAACCCCATATTTTTCTGACATTGAAAACATTATATTGTCCTCTAAAACAGGGGTCACCTTATTATAACCTATGGGCCAAATCCAGCCCACTGCTTTACTAAACACGCATAAATTGAGAAATTCATGTGTTACTTTTCTAAAACTTTTAGGTAAAAAAAGTATGTTTGTTATCTATTTTTCTTGTTTGTCTTTATTTTTATGTATTTTGTGTATTAGAAAATAAATGTGTTGGTTGTCTTTATTTATTATGTATTCACTGTATTGCCATTGTTTTTTGGCTACTTCCCTTATAAGGGGGAAAAAACCCTTTGGTATATGTATGTACACTGTATTGTATTGGACAAAACAGCTTTGTGGCCTGTGCTTCTCATTCTCTCAGTTATCTGGACTGCTAAGTCAAGCAGGCCAGACAACTGAGTGAGTGATGAGCATGGGCTGCATAACCCTTTTGTTCAATACAATACACTTTTGTCTCTTATGACCTTTTGACTTGGCTACCTCTCTTATAAGAGGGAAAAAGCCCTTGGTATTCAGATAGATCTAGCCCAGTATTACTTGACATATGTATAAAAAAATAGGGTGAGCACTTATCCCTAGAAGGTGTGCATTTCCCCCAACTTACAGTACTCAAACATGAACAAAAACCTTTCACCAGCACCTTGCAACACGTTCATACAAAAAACAGATGCACACTAAAGATAACAAAACAAACTCCCCCCGGACATCAACTCTACAGAGAAATCCCTCTTACAACAAGCAAAAACCAAACTAACACAACTGTATTCATGCCAGCATCCAGCTTTAAAACAATACCAACACAAAATGGGCCTGGACACAGCGACAAATTGCCCTCTGATGCCATTACCATAGAGAACATATCAAACACCTCACCCTACTGTAGGCTTATCCTAACAGTAACATTTCTTCCTTGAGTGACTTGTGAATATCCACTACACTCTTAACTATGCCCACTTTTGTCTAAATGGAAAGACCATGGAAAAGCAATGGGTACTTGCGAGTGCTGATCCTCAGAGATGGATGATACCCACCTTTGAAACTCCTCAACACCCTCACAATCATCTGGAGTTGCAGCCCTCAATGGCTGGCATTTGGCCTGCCTCTGGACTGGGCCCATTGTCTCTCTCAAACAAATTCTACAGTATGGAAGTGTTGCAGGGCACTGGGGTAAAGTTGTAGTAGATATCAGAGCAGAATGCTGCTGAAATTTTCTTGTTACATATGGTGGGCTATGTTTGTGTGATGTGATGTGATGTGTGGGTTGGGTGGTTGTTGTTGTTGATGTTGTTGTTCCCTAGACTGTCTGTCCGAGCAGTCTTGTCTCTCCAAGGAATGCCATGGCTGAAACGGGGTTTTCCCACAAATCCTTTATGGAGTATGTTGTGTTGTTTACATGCGTGTTTGTGTATAATGCAGTCTTCCAATGATGTGTTGAATAGTATGGGGTGAAGTGTTACATCCTGGGCATTTGTCCACAATGTAGTTAGCCAGTCTCTTCTGGTAGCTTAGAAGGGCTGGGTGGTGGCTGCATCGCAGTTTGGCCAGGTGGATTCTGTCCTTTCATGGGAGAGAGGATTCAGAGGGATGGATATCAGGGGGTCTGGTATGCAGCAATGTGGAAAAAAACTCTCCTACTGGGATTCGAACCCTCGCCAGAGAATTTATTTCCAAATGTCAAAAAAATGACACAAACAATGCAGCAATGAGTTGTCTTTTAGTGTGTTAATGGAGAAGTGAGTGATATGGTTATATGTTGGCTGGTATTTGGTGGTTTTGGAGGAAGAGAAGAGAGTATTTGTGTGTGATATAGATATCTGGGTGTTTTTTTATGTTTTTTGGTGTGTGTGGGTGTTCTGCTATGTAGTGTAGTGGGTGTGGTGTGTTTGTGGAGGCTGCAGCAAGTGTTTGTGTGCCTCTCATGTCAAGGTGATCTTTGACTTTGAGGACTTTTGTTTCATGGTGTTGATGGTCTATTGGTGTTGTATTTATGCAGCCTGTAATTGTTTTTAATGTTTTGTTTTGTATGGTCTGAAGGGTGTTGAGGTGTGTCTCACTGAGATTAGGTGCCCATGCTGGACTCACATAATTCATCACTGAGTGTATGTACATACATACATATACCAAGGTTTCTTCCCCCTTACAAGGGAGGTAGCCAAAAAGAAAAAGGCACAAAATCACTCTCACCCATTCCATCCCTGAATACACTCCACTCCCCTCCACCCCCACCTCCCATCTTAGCACCTCCTGGATGACGGGTCATCCCTGCACCTTGTCCACTGCCCTGGGTCAGAAGCAGTGTTGCAAGACACAGCACATCCACAGCAAGGCCGCTTCATTAAATCGGCGACCCCCCCCTCTCCATCTCCCCCATGCATAAAAGGAGAAGACGGTGAGAAATCCCCTCGGGCTGCGTCAAATTTTGCTCACACACATTACCTCACCCCCCATCCCCCCACCACATTCTACCTCATACATCACATCATCCATATACAACCATTCTCCATTCACCCCTGTCTTCTGTCCTCTCCCTTCCTTCCTCAACAGACATTCCCCTCTTCCCCAAAGCCCCCTTCACCCCATCCATCCACCTCATCCTAGGATGTCCCCTCATGTTAACTCCCTCCACATCTGCCTTCCATACCTCTTTTACTAGTCTTCCTTCACTCATTCTTTCCATGTGTCCAAACCATCCTAATACTCTTTCATCAACCCTATCTCCCAACTCCCTTTCCACCCCTGTTCTCCTCCTCACCTCCTCATTTCTCACTCTATCTAGCCTAGTAATCCCCATCATACTTCTCAGACACCTCATCTCAAACACATTCAAACTCCTCTCTTATGTTCCATGTTTCTACCCCATACAGTGCTGTTGGCACAATCACTCCTTCATACAGTCTCCTCTTAGCATCCATTCCCAAATGTCTATTCCTCATTACACTTTTTCATCCACCAAGGCATTTACTCGCTTCTCTCAATCTACATTCTACCTCCACTCCACCTTTTCCTGCCACATTTGCACCCAAGTATCTAAAACTATCCACTTCCTCCAGTCGCTCTTCCTTAATGCTCACTTCCAGTTTGCTGCCACTTTCCCCCCTTGTACATCTCATCACCTTACTTTTACCCACATTATGTATTGTTTGTATATTGTAGTATTAGTTTCTTTGTTTTGTCTAAATGTTGTTCCAGTGATTGATTTAAGTGTGTCTTCATTGTGGGACCACTCCCCAACCCTAAGAGTTGGGGGCCAAACAGCAGCAAACATCCCTGGCCACTGGCGCTATGCAGGTGGGTACTTGCTTCAGTCACCTGGGCGAGTACCACAATCCTTTTACGACATGTGGGTTGGGTGGGTAGGACTTTTGCACAGAGTTGTGTACTGATTATCCTCATGTGCTGCTCTATATTTGTAGGTTATCCATTTTCTTAGTTGTTGCTGTTGTTGTTGTCATTCCCTAGACTGTCTGTCCGAGCAGTCCCGTCTCCCCAAGGAATGCCACAGCCGAAACTGGGTTTTCCCACAAATCCTTTATAGAGTGTATGTTGTGTTGTTTGCATGCATGATTGTGTATAATGCAGTCTTCCATTATGTGTTGTATGGTATGGGGTGAAGTGTTACATCCTGGGCAGATGTTCACAATGCAGTCATCCAGCCTCTTCTGGTAGCTAAGAAGTGCTGGGTGGTGGCTGCACCGCAGTCTGGCCAGGTGGACTCTGTCCTTTCATGGGAGAGAGGATTCAGAAGGGTGGATATCAGGGGGTCTGGCACCTCACAAGAATCATACATATCTGTTTCCATAGCATGGTAACCAACAACTAAGAAAAGGTACCACAATCCTTTTCTTAGTTGTTGGTTACCATGCTATGGAAACAGATATGTATGATTCTTGTGAGATGTAACATACTTCTATTCACCAGATTTTGGATGCACTAGATAGACTCTTGCAATCTAAATATCTATCTACATTCTAAATTTCCAATGAGAGGATAACACAAGCTTTCACTTGGATTTAAGTGAACATTTAACACTTATCATACTTATACAGTGTAATGTAATTATAATGATTTGGCCATCCCCTTATATGAGCGAAAAGTAACGTATTGAAAATGGGCAACAACACAAAAAGACCATCATTGAATTTTTCCCTTTGAAGTAGATCAATTACAGATGCAAATGAAGTGAAAAATCTGGGAGTGTTGATGAAAGACTTGTCAACTCACAAACATATAAACAAAGGATTACCAAGGCGGAGCATCCCGACAGGAGACCTTTTGGTCTATATCTAGGTCGGATGTGAAAAAAAATAAAAAATAATAATAATAAATTAATAAATAAAAACTATAATAATGTAAATAACAAATAAATACTGTGGGAGAGACATGTGGATTGCTGAATATCCAGGTGGTTTTTCACAACATGGATAAAGATTCTAGAAAAATATTCAGACATCTGTCCATGACTGGAACATGCGTCAGTGGAAGTTCCTGCTGAGTGAAAGATATCAAGAAGATTGAGTCAATACAAAAAGAAGCAACCAAATTGGTTCTCAGCCTGACAGATAAGCCACACAAAGAGAGACTAATGCATTAGACCTGCCAACAGTGATGGGATGAAGAGAATGAAGTAACTTGATTCCAGTGTTCAGGTCACTAAAGGGGGTGGGCTGCAATGTCAGAAGATTTCTGCCCAAGACAACATATGGGGCAGACTTGGAATTCATGGGAGGTAGAATGGAGTTTTAATGTGCCTAAGATGAAGTGTTTAAGAAGAATGGTGGGGGTTATGAAGATGGACAGTGAAAAATGTGGTGAGGCTGAGAGCAGAGGTGGAAAGAGAGCTGGCAGACAAGAGTTAATCAAAGACTACTAGGATGGAGTGGGCATATGGAGGGAACTTGAGGGATGACTGGGAATGGGATGGATGCATGGGATGAAGAAGGTCATGGGTAAAAGGGGAATGTCTGTTGGGCAGGGAAAGGAAGATGCAATGACCAATGGTGTGAATTTGAGCATTTCTAAATGTCTCTAATCGGGAATATCCACTAATTGGAGACATAGGGATGTGCAACAGTTTCGAGTTATTGTGTTATGTTATAAAGATGGATGGAATGAGGCAAGGTGGAGAGCATGGGTGGAACTGGAAGATTGGGATGACCAAAGAATACTGGGATGGTTTGGGCATATGGGAAGAATGAAAGGATGACTGACAAAAAGTGGAAAGCAGAGGTGGATGGCGTGAACTTGAGGGGAAGACAGAGAATAGGATTGATGGATCAGGTGAAGAGGGCCTTGGGTAAAAGGATAGTGTCTGCCAAGCAGGAGAGGGATTGTGGAGAATGGTTGTGACACGACACAGAGAGATTTCTTTGTCTACTTGATTTACTTGGGAAGGGATGAGGAGGAAAGGTCGCCATGTAAATGAAGTTGTGGGGGTAAACCATCCTCAGCTGTCAGGCAATGCTGGGGGTATGCTGTCTTGCTGCACTGCTTGTGACCCTGGGAATAGATGGTTACAGGAGCCATGAAATTTTTAAAAGAGAAACAAATGGATGTTGGAGGGGTGTGGGATGGGTGGAGGGTGTGTAATTCACCTTGGTTCACCTTGGTCTTTGGATCACGGGTTGGACTTGTGATTGACAGCTACTTCCCTCCTGGAAGAGAGCTCAGAGCTCATATGACTGATCTATGGGTAATACTGTGACCTAACACGCACACACACCCCCAACTCCCCGCCCACGAGAGTTGGAGTAACAACTCAAAGCGCAGCGATACTGAAATTATTTCAGCCCTGGGCAGGATTCGAACCCGGACCGCCATAGTGACAGACAGAGACTACCAACTGCAGGCCTCCCTTGTATGGGGGAAGAATTCTTTTGGTATGTTGATAGATAGTTATGGTCCCAACACAGAAAGATATAAAGAGGATCAAGAGGATACAAAGGGCTGCAACCAAACTGGTGCCCAGACTGGCAGCTCTATATGACACGAGATCAAAAGCACTGGATCTTCCAACATTGAAAGATTGAAGAGAAAGACATGGCTTCATCAGTATCCAGGTTGTTAAAAAGGGGGAAGACTGCAATGACAGCAGAGATATAAAGGGTGGGATGGCTTTATGAGGTCATAAGAACAAATTGAAAAAGACTAAATGCCTGAGGTCATAAGAACAAATTGAAAAAGACTAAAATGCCTTACTGGAACAAATAAGGAGATATAGCCCAAGTTAGGACCATGCATGAATGTGAAGCTTGGCATGATAATTAGAAAGTAAAACAGGACACCATAAGTGTTGCTCTTTTCCTATTGATTACAATTCAGTACATACACACGTCAAAAGAGAGATATAAGACAAATAGAATACAAACAGCTTTGGAGGGAGAGGGAGAGAGAGAGAGAGCAAGAGCGAGAGAGACACTTCTTGCATTGGAACAGGACAGATGATACATACATACATATACCAAAGGATTTTTCCCCCTTACACGGGGGGTAGCCAAAAAGAAAAAGGCATAGAAATCACTCCCACCCATTTCATTTCCCATTTATTCCACTCTCCTCCACCCTCCTACCTTGGCACCTATCTTGATATGGTAATAAATAACCCGAGGGAATGGACTAATATTCCATCTTAGGATGTACAGACAGGCTTATTGGACCTGGATCCTAGAGGGGCTGAGATTAATTTCAAGTTTCAGAACAAGAAGAAAAAAAGAAAGAAGAATATATATATATGTGTGTGTTTGTTTTATTCATGATCATGTTGTCATTGTTTTTGTTTCTAAAACTACTTGCACCCCCCACACCTGCCTAAAACTATATGTAATTCAATGGAAGCTGTACAGAGTGGGTCTACCCAACTTTGGAAAGGCAATGTAAAATGGACAATTGTGGTTTTGGAACAAGAATGGATACAATTCTGAAGAATATATTGATCCGTGCGGGGTGGAAGGAGGAATAATAGGAACAGTAAAATGAGGAGAAAATGAGGAGGAGGAGGGAGTCCCTATAATACTGGACGAGAGAGAGAGAGAAAGAGCCAATTCTACAAGACCTCCACATTCTTACATGAGAGGACAAGATAATTTACTTTTGCCACAAAAGACCTAATTTTGTTTCTCTTCCAATTTTGAAGTCCTACACATTCTTACATGACAGGACAAGATAATTCACTATTGCCACAAAAGACTTAATTTTGTTTCTCTTGGTGAACAATTGGTTTACTGGAAAGAAAAATTTGTGGGAAGTTTACCTTTCATCCCCATAAATCAATCAATTCATAATAGACATACATGTGTACACAAACTCAATCATACACCTCTACATAAACTCACACTTATATAGATGAAAAACAGTAAATTTGTAGAGGAATACCTCACTATAAGAACCGGGTGCTGTAAAGTAGGTAAAACAAATGTTGGGTGTATGTGAAAGCCCCAGGAGGCAAAAACTGAGGGGGGGAGGGGGTTGACAGGGTCCATGAACACAACCCTCCCCCTATTTACATGTAAAACCCTTAACCTCGATATATAAATTTTCGCATTGCGGCCAGTCAGCTGGGAACACAACTCGGTTGTATAGTGAGGTATTCCTGTATTCACACATTCCAGTTGATAATTATATAAATTCTAGAGAAAAGTCCATTAATATACACATACATTTCAAATAAACTACAAAAACTGCACCCAAATTTTTTATAATTTTCTACATCAACAGCTACAACAATATTACCACTATATAAAAGGTGGTAAGTCTGGATACAA
Source organism: Oratosquilla oratoria (assembly GCF_046742065.1). NCBI lineage: Eukaryota > Metazoa > Arthropoda > Malacostraca > Stomatopoda > Squillidae > Oratosquilla > Oratosquilla oratoria. Next base: position 2,640,650 of record NC_134815.1, on the reverse strand, counting down.
ACAACATGCAGTGGAATAGCTATATGGTGAACATTTTGGTATATAAAGAATAGGTGGGAAGCATACAGAAGCAATGAAGATTAAGTGAGGATAAGGATGGATGTGAGCAATAAAGATATGGAAGGTTTCATAAAATAGGGAAGATAGATAAAAAAAAAAAAAAAAAAAACGAGAGAAATGGAAAAATTATAAATAAACATATAAAATAAAAACAGGGACGGCAGTGACAAAATCTATATGAAAAAAAAAAAAAAGTCACAGAGAATAGTAATTGCTGCCTCAATTTTCTCTGACCGAGACCCAGCCTCAACACCAGCCAGCAATGGTAATAGGGCACTTCTGTAGCCCTCTCTGGGATGATGCTTTGGATTCTTCTTTGAATTCCATTAGCTTTGGTCTGTCACCCCAGCTGGTGGAAAGGGGAGGGGAGCCATCACTGGTTGTCAATTTGTGTGGGGAAAAAAAAAAAAAAACTGGGGAAAAATGTTTAGCTGACACAGAGACTCTGAGCTGCAGATGGAGGCAAGAATGGTTCTGAAAATAGACTGTGAGATGTTCCCCCTGATGGAGCCAAGATAAGAGGGTGGGAGGGGGTGAATGGGAGTGTATGTGGTGATAGAATGGGTTTTTGCTACCTCCCTTGTAAGGGGGAAAAAGCTGTTTCTGTGTGTGTGTATATGTATGTATATGTGCACTCACACACACATCTGGTATTTACCTAGTTGTATTATACGGGAAGGGAGCTATGCTCATAGTGACCCGTCTTTGTGTGTGTGTGTGTGTGTATTGTTGAGACAGTCTGGCAGGTTGCTGTGGGTGGGAAGAGGAAACATAGGAGTCTTAATACGAGTTTATTCCTAACTAAATTTGCAAATGAAATTTGAGAAAGCTCAGATGGGTTCTGCATCAGAGGGAACCATCTTCTTGCTACCATCTTCACCTCCATCTGGAGGTACAACCCCAAGGGGCTGGCACTTGGTCGTAACTGGGCCCAGGTTCTCTCTGTCAGCTTCAACTGTACATCTTACACCTTTTCCCACAAAGAAAACCGGCACTCAGCAACTCCTCCCCTCCTCCTCCTACAGTCCAGTGATATAGAAATAGTCCCACATTAATAATATAAATATAATAATGATATACATTCCATTAAATTTCCCTAAGTAAAAAATCCCAAGTCCCACAGTAACTGACAACAGGCCCTGGGCTCCCCATAGATCTATCAAGAAAGAATCCCTGGATTTGTTGATCTTTGTTGTATTGGTGTGGGATTGTTTCTATATCACTGGGTGGGAGAAGGTCAGAAGGAGAAATGGAACAGTTACAGGCGATCAGCTCTCCATATGTGAAAAAGTGTTAGAAATACAGCTGATCCATCACCATTGCTACAACACACACTACAGTCCAACATCTCTTCCCATACAGATCTATGGAAGGACAGCAAATTCGCCCATTTCAAAACCCATCAACCCCATCCGTCACCCGTCTCCACACTGGGTCCAAGATCTCTCTTTATCAACTTCAACTGAATTTTTTACACTTTTTCAAACATGGAGAACTGACAACCAGCAACCGCTCTCCTCTCCCTTACCAGTTCCAGCAGGTGACAAGGAAACAGTTCCACACTGATCTCACGCAGACGACAATCAAAAGTTTCTTTGTGGAGAAATCTGTGGAAGGTTCCCAGAACCATTGCTATCCATTGTAGGGCTGCAGGTGTTCCACTTAGTGAAACTTGAGGCAACAATTGATTGATTGATTATATATATAAAACCTAATTAGAAATAGAAAACACAAAAGTGAATAAAGAAATGAAAGATGGAAAAAAGGAAAAATGAAGACCATTCAGCACATTTAGAGTAAAAGAAGACCTTACATGAAACAGGGCAAACTATGATACATCAAGGAAAAAATAATACAAAAAAAGTTATCTAAGAATAGGAAAAACCTGAAGGTTAGAAATAGAAAATATGCTAGTGGAAAAAAAAAAAAAAAAAAAAAAAAAAAAAAAAAAAAAAACACGGAATTAGGTGCTAGAAAGGCAGTGGTATGGTGGGGAGTGGAAGAGTGGCCTTCTACTTACTGGGCTACCCAAGCATTGGTATTAGTGTTGAAGGAAGCAATCATGTGGCCAAAAGTGGTGGCGCCTTCGTACAGCCCAATTTTCACGTTGGCACAACCGTTCCACAGGCAGTTGCCGGTCGCGTCCTTACCAGAATAAGAGAGGCCTAAAGGAGAGGAGTGAGAAGCCGTGGGACTTTGGGACTTGCACTGGCCGGCAGCTGTGGGGCTGCAACCAGACGCCGCAGTCAGGGTGGAGGTATGCAAGGGCGTGCACACATTGGCAAGACCCACACATGTATTGGCATGAGTATATGCAAATAAGAGCAAGAGCCACACGTCTGATGAAGTTGCAACACTGCACCTTCGGTAAACCAATCATCTACTTAAAAAAAGAAATCAATCAATTTCCATCACAAACAGATGGAGAAATTTCAGGTAAACCCTCAACCTTGTATGCTGCCGTATCTTTAGAACAATGCCCCGGTGTAATACAATAGTTCCACTTGACAAGCCATGTGTTACAAATTCATTAGCTTCAAACATCAATTATGGACACGTGACACAGTTAAATTGTTACTTTGTGAAACATAAATGTTAGCAGATTTCCCACAGCCTCATTATACTTAATATAGGCAAATAATATCATTAAACAAATAACTCACCACCTCCTTTCATGCAGAACAGGACTTGCACACTTGTTACTGCATCCTGCCCTGTTCTTTATATTCATATCAACCAACCAGTTTTAATCTTTCACACCCTTTTAACTTCAGTTTAACTTCCCACACCCTAATAATTTCAACACCAATCTGGATCAAAAGAATGTTGTATGTGAACAGTTTTCTTTGTAAGAATAAACAAAACTAGTGTACTGTTAATCTTTCATGATACAATATCTCCCAGGAAATAATGATGGGCACATGGAACACCCTTGCCTCCACCTGGTCATTCAGACACCCAGTCTCTATGCCAGGCCCAAGAACTCCATCTTTTCCAAGTTCAACAATATTTCCTCTACCTTTTCACAAAGGAAAAGCTGAAGAGCCACTTCATACTAACACAAACACAGACAGCAGTCCAGCGTTTCTTCCCAAAGATATCCATGGGAGGACTCAAGGACCAATGCCAGCCATTGCAGGGTTCCAGATTTCCTGTTCACTAAACTTGAGTCAGGGCAGTGAGCAGGATACAGGGATGACCCGTCATCCATGGGGAGCTAAGATGAGAGAGAGAGAGGAAAGGGTGGAGGGTGATGGATGGGAATGGAATGGGTGGGAGTGGGTACATGCCTTTTGGCTAAGGTACTTTCTTTGTAAGGGGTAAAAAAGCCCTTGGTATAAAGAGAGATAAATTTGAGGCAACACTTGTCATCATTATTACCCAATTTATCTACCTCCCTTATAAGGAGGAAGATGACTTTGGTAATTAGACAGAACAGATTATTCAATTAAAGGGGGAAGTTTGTCCTGATGTGTGCACTATGTTAATTTTGCAAAGTGCACAATTACACATTCTGTGCCTTCAGTGTGGATGGACCCGTCTTTGTATCTTTCAGCATCAAGTTTTTTCTTAAAATCTTGAATAGTATTTGTGGGTGCATTGAGGCGTTACGTTAAAAGGTGTATATATTTGGGTTCATATATGGCAATATCAGAGCTGGGTGCATTACCAAAAAATCTATACACAGGTATACATATATGCATTGTACATACATATTGATTGAGTGTGGTATGAGCATGCCTATTTCCAAGCCAATTCTGTGCTAATAATGTTTCTATGAACTGAATGGTAACATACTAGTGTGGCTCTTATGTCTCAAGAATGTTCTCTCTTTTGGATTTGCATGAGGCGATAATCTTTTGGTGTTGTCGTCTGGCCAGTTCTGTAATGTCTATCTTATAATCTGCAGGCATATGGGCTTTTGTATGGACATGTTGTTGGATACAGAGGGACAATATTCTATTATCTTTATCTTTATCATGTTGCATGGGGATGGAGAGGGGGGGTCACTGATTAAATGAAGCAGCCTTGCTGTGGATGTGCTGTATCTTGCTTCACTGCTTCTGACCCTGGCCAGTGGGTGGGATGCAGGGATGACCCATCATCCAGGAGGAGCCAAGATAAGAGGGAGGGAGGGGGGTGAATGGGAGTGGAGTATGTGGGAATGGAATGGGTGGGAGTGGATTTTATGCCTTTGTTTTTGGCTACCTCCTTTGTAAGGGGGTAAAAGCCATTGGTATGTTTATGCATGTAGCATGGGGAAGAAGCTATAAAGGCTGATGATCAGATTGTTATGCAAAGATGTACAGTGGTGACAATGTGTACAGATCAAATGACCTGTTCCATGAGAGGGGCTGCTCCATGGATTTAGTAGCACTGTGGAGAGAGAAATTTAGTGCAATTGTCTCATGTTTAAGAATTGTTACACCAAGTTTCAGTGGCTAGAAACCCACAGTCCTAAAACAGCTGCCAATAGTCCTCGGACCCTGCCATACATCTCCCTAGGAGGAAAACCTGGATTACTGTATTAGTAATAGTGTGCATTGTAGGTGTTGTAACTTGAAAAGCATGTACTCTTATTAAGGAAGGTGTGGAAAGAAGACAAGAGTACTGCTGAATTTTATTTATATTCACCAATGCACCTATTCTTGAGGGCAATATTGTGCCAATGTCAAAGATCATAATTGGGCTAGACAGTAGTGTGGGGTGAATATGTGGTAGCACATCTTTAAACTGTATTTACCTAGTTATATTATATGGGAAGGGAGCTATGCTTGTGGTGACCTGTCTTTGTATCTTTCAGCATCAAGTTTTTTCTTAAAATCTTGAATAGTATTTGTGGGTACATTGAGGTGTTACATTAAACGGTGTATATATTTGGGTTCACATATGGCAATATTAGAGCTGGGCGCATTACCGAAAAATCTATACATATGTATACACATACGCATTGTACATACATATATATCTATATAATATGCATTGGTGGAAATGCACCCCAGTGGTGATGCACCCAGCTCTGGGCAATATAGGGTTGGGAACTAACTAGGCTCACTGATTTTAGAGTTGCGATTCACCTAAATCCTGTACAAGCTTAAAGCAGTCTGCTGCCATCAACACCAGCTCCTGTTCTTACTTTGAAAAGCTTAGTACATGAGGTCATGGCCCCGACAATGCAATGCCCTGGGGTGGCACATTTTTTTTTTTTTTTGGGGGGGGGGGGCACTTTTGGTAAGAAGGTAAAGCATATTCCCCCTAATTTAGTACTTTTATCATGAGTTGTGTGTGTGAATGATGTGTGTATAAACGTTGTTTTGTGGATGAATGTTACATATGAATCGTGCTAGTGGCCATCAGATGTGGAAGGTGGTGGTAGTGGTGGTGTGTGTGTGGGGGGCACTTATCCATGTCGGGGCCCTGCCTGTGCCCATGATGCATTTGCAATTAAACTAGTTCTGTTCATACACCACCACCTTTTTCCCCCATTCTTTGTTTCAAGAGGTCATGAACTGTACTACAAAAAAGCAAGCACCTTCCTCTCACCATGGAGTTTAATGTGGAAGACGTGTAAAAATAAAAAAATATGAACAGATTTCTCTTAGAGGGTTGATTTTAATGTGCAAGTGAATAATAATAATAATAATAATGGCTGCCTTCAAGTTTTCTGTTTCGGAATCCCAGTCTCACAGCTGTGAAGAATGGTCTTTGGACTTTCCCACAGAACTCTCCAGCCAATAATGAACTGTTGTTTGTGCTGTATAGTGTTAGCATGAGTCTGTTTCTATGTCACTAGCAGTTATGAGAAGGGGACCAATCTTCTATGAAAAGTGGGGAAAGATGGTCAATGCTGATAAAGAAATATCTTGGTTCCAGTTTGATGACTGAGTACCAGCTCAAGTGAGCTGTACATCTACATAAAGGTTAAGGTATTGATGGGATCTGAAGACAAACAAGGTAGACACAGTTCTCTCCGTTGTCTGTATCACATGACCATCCTATGTTGGTCCTTTTGCAAAATATGATTGAGAAAAACAATAGTAAAATCCTAATCAAATCATCATTGTAGCAGAAACAGAGATAGCAATGTTTTTTTTATTTGCCACTGCTACAATGAACTCCTACATGCCTTGTATGTTATACTATTACATTCTAGTTTCTCCCATGTCTACTTCATGGTAAGTCTTGTTTTTCATATTCATAATTTTTTTTATTACCTTGTATCTTCATGATTCGCATGTTAGTCATATTAATGTGTACATGACATGATGAAAACTACACCATGTCATATTACTGTGTATAGTGACATGATGAAAACTGCATCATAATGCATTTTGTGCATCCTTTAAGCATAAGTAAATTGCTGAAAAGAAAACAGTGTCAGTTAAAAATCTACAGGTTAAAAGTGCTAAGAAAATACATTTTCAGCAATAAATCATCTCACACCCTGTGAACCAAATTCTGCACAGCCAAAAAAATGTAAACTACGAACAGCACGAACAGTCCCTAAACCTAAGAGCACCTCTGCTACATTCCCCAATTAATGCTTAGCAGCATGGCAGCTACCCCTGTCTGTAGGAACAAACCAACAACCCACAAGCAACCGTACGAGGAACATAGAAATTCTATTCATTTTAGCAATTGCACTTTCATACTGACACACAAAGAAGCAACCATATACTTTAGAACAGGATCCCCACACTTGTTACAAAGGCATTGCTGGTTATAAGCTTTTGAAGCCCTGCATTTGGCTTTTGTGCCAGCGAGAGTTAATGCTACTATACTATAAAGCTACTAGTTGCCAAGCCCTTACTTGCTCTGCAAGTATTACTGCCTTTTGTACACTGATATGTCAGTCTACTGGATTAATGCTAATAACCAACATATTACGATGTTACCATGTTCAGTAGCATTAACAGATATACCACCACCAATGGGACAACAAAGCTATTCCACATACTTTAGCCAATAAGAATAACCAAACAGCCAATGTGTAAACTAATGCCAATAGACATACCACCAATCATTAATACATGTCAAGCAATGCTATCCACTGCAGTCAACCCATATGCTACAATCAGGATCACAAATGATTGATGTACATTTGTTAAAATGACAAACAGCAGCACTCTTATACCAACCGAGCGTAGTGCCATCAACAACGGGACACGAATACATTGTTCGAGTCTCCTGCACGACATGAGACTTACTGGGCAACCCAGGCATTTGTGTTGACATTGAACGACTGAATGATGTGGCCGAACAAGGTGGACCTCTCGTATAATAGGATGTTGACATTCCTGCAGCCATCCATGCGAGACTTCCCATTGCTGCATGTTCCATTGAATGCCAGGCCTAGGGTTAAATGGATACTCTGAACTACAAGCAAGAAACAGCATGGAACTACAAGTGTCTACTATCCGCATGCTCGAAAAACCTGAGCACGCTTATCTGAAAAAAAAAAGTCTTTGTCTTAAGATGACTTCCATTAGGTACTTAAATAAAGAAACCTGTACTAATACTCATTCACAACAAGCACACTTTACAATTTTGTACATCCGCACTAACACACCATCGATATACCATCATCCAATATACAATATCCATCGACTGTTGCTCCTCTCTTGTATACTACAATTAGGTAAATACAAACCAGTAAAAGCATGAATAATAAAGCACTTTACATCACAACAAACCTACATTAACCAGTAAAATAAACTGAGATCAATCCTTTTAATGCCACACATTGTAGTAAAAACAGAGAATAGGAGGGAGAGGGAGAGGGAGAGAGGGGAAGAGAGAGAGGGGATGAGAGATGAAGGAGAGACAGAGGGGGAAGAGAAAGAGGGGAGAGAGAGAGAGATTGATAGCAGATAGATGGGATAGAGGTGAGGAGGAAGGGTAGGGATGGAGGGAGATAGACACAGAGATGGAATTTCGTATGTGTATCTTGACCATATTGTGTCAACAAGTTTTCACAGAGTTGGTAAAGGCAAGATCTCAGGATAGTAGTAGAAAAGAGGAATAATGAAATTTAAAAGTTAAGTGTTCTTCATAAAAGAATACTGAATGATTTGGTCCATTGATATAACTCTGAATTCCATAAAATATTGATCACATGAATTTATACTGTCAATACCTCATATTGAGGGGGGGGGGGAAGAGAGAGAGAGAGCGAGAGCACTCTGTGCATACAAGTATCAAAGGGGGAGGGAGACTGAGGGAGTCATCTCTGCATACATGGGGGGTGAGGGAGACTGAGGGAGTCATCTCTGCATACATGGGGGGGGAGAGAAAGAGGGGGCTGGAAGAAGGGGAAGAAAGGGAAAGCAGGGTGAAGAGGGGAGAGGAAGTGAGGGTGGAAGGAAGGATGAGAGGAAAGAGAACCCTGTGTACACAAGAGTTGAAGAAATAGATCATTTTTCCAAATCAAATTATATTACAAAAAAGGGATAAGCAATGGACAAAACCGTAGTCATGGAAGCCATGGCAACTGTGGATGAACACAATGCAATGCATGTGCACATGTACGCACAAGCAGAAAGGAGAGAAAGAAAGAAAGAAAAGGGAATTTTTTCTACAAGACTAATCACAAAGCTTTCATCCTACAGCAACATTCAATATAGCCTACGAAGAAACTAATTTACAAAATTTTATACAATGTGAAACCTGAAGCCTATTACTGATCTAAATCACCAAACAAGTCTGCATTCCCAACTAGAAACCAAACCTAGAAGCTCATACACAAGGCACAATCTAGGCAGATTCTGTAATTACGCCAACAACAAACTACAGAAACTTCAGTCTTAGGCAATACAAAATGCAATACACTCATTCCAGTCTTAATTCACAACACCTGAACTTCATTCATTATTCACAAGATCAACCATAACCCTTAATTTGCATATCTCTATTTCAGTACCTTTCTTGGTTCTTACCTGTATTTTTGTTGAATTTATATTGAACTTGCTTCCCTATATACACATGTCACAAGTTCCTAGATGACGGAGTCAAAATAGGTAAATTCCCATATTATCAACAGTCCTCATATCTAAACTACGGATGGGACTCGACACACAAAAGTATGCATAAAAAAATATTTCTTGCCTTCAAATTGATATGAACACATTTAAATATAGCCAAAGCAACATTTAACATGAGAAACTAAGATGAGGGGGAAACAAGGGTGGTGAATGGGAGTATAATAAGTGGGTGCATGCCTTGACTGGCTACCTCTCTTATATGGGGGAAGAAGCCTTTGGTATTATAGAGAGAACACTTTACAAAACCTATAAATGATGTAAAACAGAAATTGAGGGTCAAATGATGGTTACCTACTTGTGGTGGTCCTGCAAGATGGAGAGTAGAACTGCCCATTTTCAAAACCCATCAACTCCCTCATTACGAGGGGCTGAATCTATCTCTGGACTGACCGTATGATCTCTCAATTTCATCTGATTTATTGCACATTTTCAGCCATGGAGAGCTGATAACTGGAGAGTACTCTCCTTGTCCTACTACTACTTTTAGCCAGTGACATAGAAACAGTACCACAAATATTGAACACGGACAACATTCTAAAGCTGGTGACAGATGTAAATAACATTTCTTACCTCGCTAAAGATTGTACAATGGGGTCTTCCCATGAGGTATATCACTAACATTACTTGGCCTACTCAAACCCAACCCAGAGCATAACACTGAATTGATTTATAAGATTTATGGTCCTTAGCCATTTATTGGTCTCTAATGGCCATGGATTTGTGCCTGAAATGCCTGGTCACTTTAGCTGGCACAAGTGCAGCACCTGGTTTGGCTGTGGAGGGCAACACTGGAATAGCACTCTCTACTTGATTAGTGTTCATCAGGTCTCTAGGGATCCTGCCATCCCCTACCCTTTGGGCATGGCCCAGCCAGTGGAGGTACTGTTACTGCAGAAGTGTGTAGAAACAGCAAGGCCAAGAATCTTGTTGGTGGTTAAACAGTCTCGCCACTTGATGTTGAGGCTTTGTCTAAGGCTGTGCATGTAGGTGTTTAAAATGGCAAATGTTGTTACTACATAGCCAATTTGTTGGCTGATTTAAGTTTTCATGGAAAAGTGGTCCACCTCCAGATGGAAGTGAGGATATTGACAAGTTCTGAAAATGTGGAAGGGAGATGACACTGGCACCAGTTTCACAAGACAATCTCACATAGATACCTGTTGTTCTTCCTATGGTGTCTGAAAGCAAGTAATGTCTGGGTAAGGCTTGGGTGAGGCAGTGCAGGATAAGGTGTTTGGTGTTTTCTGTGTGATGACTGAATCTAGGGCAGTTAATTTCTGTGGCCAGGCTTACTCTACATTAGTAATGTTTTAGTATTGGATGGTGATCCGAATGGTGTCATATTGGTTAGATTCTTGTTTTTCTTGGGGGAGATTTGAAGGAACAGAAAGTTTGGCAATTGATCTTGAAGTACTTCTTTTCATCTGAGAGTGCATGGGTGAGTGGGTGGGAGTGAATTTTATGCCTTTGTTTTTGGCTACCACCTTTGAAAGGGGAAAAAAAGTCATTGGTACATGAATATATGCGTGTGTTTTCACATGGATGTGCTGGTGGATGGCTGTTGTACTTATAAGTTACCAGCATTTTTGCTACAATCAACTGCATAATTTAATGAGATGGATGGGTTGGAGAAGACCTATACATGTGGTGTTCTACAAGATGGAGTTTGATTTGTGTGTGCAAAATGTATTATTTGTGTGGTTTTGGTGTATCCTGCTTCTTCATGCTTTATTTTTCATAGCTTGTAGGGTGTCTATGCCTGTTGGGAACCATGCAGTGGAGGTGAAGTGAAGTTGGGTTCTAAGAGATTGTTTGTAGACTGTGATTACAGGAAATACGACTAATTCACACCAATGTTGGTGTACTGCTGAAAATGGCGCACAACTAAGGGAAGCTGGATGCGAGATGAATCGGTACTTTTGTAAACAGTGTAGGAAGTACACAAAAGCAACCACATAAATACTATCACTTGCCAAATGGTCTTAAAAGAACAGCAACTTCATTACAATATTTAATTTGGAGGGGCAAACAACTGCAATACTGAATGAAATATCTATGGTCACATTAAAAACAGGGACTAACTTATTTCAAATGGTGATGTACAAAGCTACACCTATCTATTACATATAAAAGTATACTTTGCCTTATAAATCACCATTTGGTGCAAGTTAATCCATATTCTTGATGGGACTTCATAAAATGGGTTTTCTTACTTTTATCTAACTATTGAGTTTTGTTGGTTTTATTATGTGGATGTGTCCATGATTCAGCCACGTGGATGTACCATGTCTTGCTGCATTGCTTCTGACCCAGGGCAGTGGGTGGGATTCAGGGATGACCTATCATCCATGAGGAGCATGATTGGGTACTGCCATATCAATATGGCAATTCAGGGCAATACCTACAATTTCTTTTGAGCTGTCGACATTAAAAAATTGCACGGACCTTAGAGAAAGCAATGGTTTTGTAGCAGAGGTATGTCAAGTGCTCAGTGAAAACCTTCAGGGGAATATCTTTCAAAAAATTTCCACTATTCAAACTTTACTGAATATTACTTAATCTTCCTCTAATTTATTTTTATCAGATCATCTGGTGGAAGAGTGATCAAAAGTGGAGAAATATGAGAAGGAGGGCTGAGAGGTACCGAATGTGAGCAACTTGAACGAGAAGAGGAAAGAAGATGAATACAGGATGAAATAGAGATATGTGGACAAAAAGAAAGAGGGTGGTGGAAGTGGAACAGAGGTTCTTAACCTTCTTCAGTGCCCTTAGTACCCCTTGACATCTAAAAAAAAAAAAAAATCCTGTACCCCCATCCAATATAAATACAAGGCAAACATATGAAAAGGATTAGTGATACAAACTTTGCTTTGCTTTCTCATTGTAAATACACAGTACCATTGCACTGGCTATCATGTCTTGTACCCCCCAGGGTTCAAGGTTTTGTGCCCCTTGGGGGTACCTGAGGTACCCCCCAGGTTAAGAACCACTGAAGTAGAAGATGAATTGGCATGTCTCAAGGAGAAAGCATAGTGAATGGTGGAATGAAGTAGGTGCAGTGGCTGTAGAAAAGGCATGCATAAGAAGAACGATTCTAAAGAACTGATGAAGCATACGAGAAGTAAAGTGCAGAAGTGAGGAAGGCTGAAAGAAGAGCTGATGAGACTTTTTGAAAAGAATAAAAAGATGTTTTGGAAAAAGAGTGCAAATGTGTGCTGGGCAGAGATGCAAGGGCAAAGGGAGCAGATGAACAGTTGTTAATGAAAGAGAAAGACAACAAAAATATGAGCAGAGTATTTCAAGCAGTTGTTGAACACAAAGGAGGACAAGGAGGCTTTGATTATGGTAGTGGGTTATGACAGGAGAGGAAAATGACAACATTATTGCAAAAGAAGAGGTACAAATAGCATTAAAAGACATGAAAACTAACAAAGCATTTGGATTAGATGGATGGCATGTGGAATGTCTGACAGAGGGTGGAGCTGTAACAGTGGAGGGCTTGTGAGATTGTTGAATGTGTGTCTTATGAAAGTGAGACAAGTATCAAAGTAGTAGTTCGACAGGGATTAGTAATAAGTGGAAGCCTAAATTGGAGGAATAAAAAGGGAAAAGAGGAGGTATTTGGAGAAGAGCAGTTTCTGTTTAGAGGGAGAGCATATATCAAGTGTTTGCAGAAAGCAGAGATGGGATTGTTCCTCGGTGCGTTCCGCTTTAGTTTGGCCGCGGTTTGTGCTCCCAAACTATTAAAGCAATATAGGTGCTGATATAGTATCTGGCCTCCGAAATTTTTCTTTGGTATAGTATGTGGCCTACTGATCTTTTATTTTGATATGAACTTGTCTCTTAAGCTTTAATAGTTTGAGAGTGCAAACCATGGACAAACTAAAGCGGAATGCACTTAGGAACGTGACCAGCTCTGAAAGAAAGGTTTATCTATCTAATATATAGGAAAGGAATTCCATGTAAGTGCATGTTCATGCAGACGTGTACACACAAACACACCTTATGAAAACTTCCTATAATATTTCTTCTGTTATTGCCTGAGAAAGTAAAAGCTTTCCTGCATGGTTTCCCTTGCCTCAAGGATAGATAACAGTAGAATGTAATCAATAATTTTCCATCTTTGGGGTAGTTACTGCATATCAAAGATTTCTGTGCCAAACCCAGGTCTACTGTTATGGTTTCCCTTCCCTCAAGGATAGATAACAGTAGAATGTAATCAATAATTTTCCATCTTTGGGGTAGTTACTGCATATCAAAGATTTCTGTGCCAAACCCAGGTCTACTGTTATCTATATCATTAAATATGGTTTGTCGGACATGATGACATACATAGATGGATATCAAACATCAACAATAGACAAACACATTAACTACACACTTGAAAAATCACACAAAACACAATATCACAAAAAGAATAGACATAATAACCTGTATTCAAGGCTGAGAAAGGGTTTAATGTGACCTTATCAAGTCTTGGTTCCTTAAAAAATATTGGGTTTCCTATTCCTTCACTGCAAGGCTGAAGAAACCGATATCTCTCCAGTGAAATGAAAGTCTCCTTCATGCCAATGTCAATTTGTAAACAGGAGAGAAAGTTTATGTTCCCTTGGCAAACCTCCTCTTCTAAATATAAATCAGCAAAATATAGAGTATATACAATAAGCAGCCCTTTTGTATGAAATAGACAGGTATTTACAAAATGAAAAATGACAAGCAGGTGGGGGTGAGGTGGGGTGAGGTGAAGTAAGGTAAGGTTAGGTGAGGCTCAATGTCTGCCCCAAAAAGTCAAGGTGGTTTCACTGTGCAGCTGCCAGACACAGTTGCACATAGGAGGCTGAACCTCAACAGGCTTCATAAGTCTTTAGGCAAGTCCTCTAACCAATAATAGGTAGTAACATAGAAATTCCTAACAATGTATATAAAAAAACAGGAAACTTATATGAGAACTAACAAGGGCAAAACACTTCCAAACATATTGATAGCAAAATGCTCAGTCCAGATGTGAGTAGTGAACTCAATATATGACCCTTGTACATAGTATATAGTTGACAAAACAATTACCTGACATAATGCAGACACCTTCTGCAATCAGCCAACAGGAGATATACTTGTAGAGAGTCACTTTTGCCCACAGTCCAACGATGACATGGCGCTTCCAGAGTGCCAGGTCCTACGAAAAAATTAAATTAATGCATATTTAGAGAGGTCTCTATCACAAGTCTTTCGCCAAATAAATAAATGTATCAAAGACCCTTTCCCTTCTTATGGGGTGGCCAAGTTGAAGCACACACACTTGTTTATCTATATACTAAGGGATTTTCCCCCCTTAGAACAGAGGTAGCCAAGTCAAAGGCCAATCCAACCCCATCGACCACCCTTGCCTCCATCAATTTTAACTCCTCGCAGATGATGGGTCATCTCTGTCTCCTGCCCACTGCCCTGGGTCAGACGCAATGCAGCAAGACACAGTATATCCTCAGCAAAGCTGTTTCACTTAATGTGACCCCCCACCCCAAACCTCTGTTCCCTCATGTTGAAAATAGAGAAGATGGGGAGAAATCCCTTCAGGCTGCATCAAACTATCATCCATACACAACCACTCTCTGCTCACCCCTATCCCTTGCCTTCTCTCTTCACACACACACACCTAAATACATATACCAAGGGCTTTTTCCCCCTTACAAGAAAGGTAGCCAAAGTTAAAAGGCATAAATCCACTCCCACCCATTTCATCCCTACCCACTTCACTCCCATTCACCACCCCTCCCTCCCTCCCACTTTTCTTGGCTCCTCCTGGATGACAGGTCATCCCTGCATCTCACCTGCAGCCCTGGGTCAGAAGCAAAGCAGCAAGACACACCTTCATCATAAATAAAACCCAGTCAACTGCCCTTCCGATCTCACCACCTTGTGTATCAAGGGGGGTTGCCATGTTTCCCGCCACATTGCTTGGTTTAAAAACATGCAGCAAGGCACAACTTTTCCAAAGCAATCCTCTGCAACAGCTGAAGCTGGTTTACCCTCACTGTTTCACTATATGCCAATCCCCCTCCTCGTCCACTCAAAAATAAATCATGAAACAGATGAGAAGAATATCCCGTCAAGGCACACTGTCCCTGACATGCACACTCTTTTCCCAGCTGGATAGACATTCCACAGGCATCCAAAGTGCTCCATACAGCACCATGGGTAAAATAACTTCTTCATCCTTGTATTCATCCTGAAACTCCTATTTCTCTTATAATTTTTCATTCCACCAAGACATTCACTCACTTTTCTTACTCTATCATTCAACTACTCATCCTCCATTCAACACCTTATGGAATCCCAGATACTTAATCTCTTCAATATGAGCTGAATACTAGCTTGCACATTAGGTTGCCTGATGTATGATAATACACACAGATACAGTACTCGTCAAAAGTATGCAACCCCTACTCCCTGCGGGTGTTTATTCATGACGAAAATAGGAAGGCATTTTCTAAGGTGAAATTATGTAGATAGAATGTATCTGGCAACTCCCTGCTGTCATGCTGGGCTAACAGAGTGGAACATGAGGGAGAACTCAGCCAGTCACTTCCACACTGCCATGGGAAGAGCATTTACAGGTAACCCCTCTCTTCAGGATCTTGTCTTTTTTCACACTGGTTTTCTTCATTTCCATTGGGTCTGTAACATTACCATGACCCCTACAAAAGAATTCATTAAAGATATAATTGTCCAAGTCATCAGATAAAAGAAGGCAGACCATAGAACTAAAGAAATCGGTGAAATGTTGAAGGTGGCCAAGCCCAAAGTCATGAGATACATGGTGCGATTTTGGGAAAGAAGAGGGCTGGAGATATCATCCCTGAAACCTAGGATAGGGTGTCCTAAGAAGAGTTCTCAAATGGTTTTGAATATCACAAAGTGTACTTTAGAGTCAAATCTACTAACAAAAGCAAAATCTCTGAAAGAGAAGCCTTCTTAGGATCCCCTATACCAATTTACTGGGATGGTATCTCTAACCCTCCTCCCTCTCAAAATTGCACCATGTATCTCTTGACTTTGGACTTAGCCACCTTCAACATTTCACAAATTTCTTTAGTTCCATGGTCTGCCTTCTTTAATCCAATGACTTGGGGAATGACCACTTTAGTTAATTCCTTTGTAGGTGCCATGGTAACAATACAGATCCTAGGGAAATGAAGAAAAACACTGAAAAAAAGGCAAGGTCCTGAAGAGAGGGGTTACCTGTAAGTGCTCTTCCCACGGCAGTGTCAGAGCAACTGGCTGGGTTCTCCCTCACATTCCACTCTGTTGGCCCAGTGTGACATCAGGGTGTTGCCAGATACATTCTATCTACATAATTCCACCTCAGAAAATGCCTTCCTATTTTAAAAATAAATATATGGCCGCATGGGGTTGGGGTCGCATACTTTTGACGAGCACTGTACGTATACATACCAATGGCTCCCTTACAAGGGAGGTAGCCAAAAAACAAAGGCATAAAATCCACTACCACCCATTCCATCCCTAAATACTCTCCACTCCCATTTATCACCCTCCCTCCCTGTTATCATGGCTACTCCTGGAAGATGTGTCATTCCTGCATCTTGCCCACTGCCCTGGGTCTCAAGCAGTGTCGCAAGACACAGTACATCCACAGCGAGGCTGCTTCATTAAACTGGCAACCCCCCTCTCCATCCCCTCATGCAGAAAAATAGATGGGGAGAAATCCCTTCAGGCTGCATCAATAATACACATACAGACGCTCCTCAACTTACGTTTTAGTTACGTTCCGAACGGCCGAACGTAAGTTGAAAATGAACGTAAGTTGAAAATGAACGTAAGTTGAAAATGAACGTAAGTTGTTAATGCACATTCTAGTAATGTATGACCGTTCATACTGTACTATACATCCGTAAATTCTATTACCGTATCTTATAAAACACCCCTAAATCATTAATTATACACATAACATTGTAAAATACAGTAAACTTCCACTTATCCGAACTCCAAGGGGGATTAGAAATGTCCGATTAACCGAAATGTTCGGTTAATCCTACTTTGTATGTTTCGTTCCCGTGGAGTTTTATGCGGTAATGTCGGCTGCAATATTTGTACCTGTAAACTTAACATACACATGGAAATGCTTATAATAGTTCATAAACATATTCTATAGAGTATAAACAGACGATCGGGTGTAAACATGGAGTGTACTGCCACCGTGTGAGCACTTAGTGAAGCTCGCAGGTGGCGCGGGGGTGGCGGAAGAGGCGGCGGGGTGTTTGAATATTCGGTTGAGATCCAACTACGTTCGGTTGAAGCGATGGCTCCCGTATTGAGAAAATGTTCGGTTAATGCGATTATTCGGTTAAAACGCGTTCGGATAAGCGCGAGTTTACTGTAACATTAATTTCAAATCAATTAAATTCAAGCAACATAAATTGAGATGGTGGAGGTGGAGGAGGAGGCACGGCACGTTCAGTCTGTCGTTTGTGCCATGTAAACAATGGACGCAGCGTCATGCGTAAGTATCGTTTCAACTACGGAGAGCACGCTAAACTAATAAATTCACGCAAAATTTTTTTTACCATTTTTTTTACAATCAGTTCAAACGTAAAATCGAAAAAACGTAAAACGAATGAACGTAAGTAGAGGAGCGTCTGTACATACATACATATGCCAAGGCTTTTTCCCCCTTACAAGGGAGGTAGCCAAAAAGGAAAAGGTATATAAAATCATTGCCACCCATTCCATCCCTGAATACACTCCACACCCCTTCACCCTCCCTCTTATCTTAGCACCTCCTGGATGACGGGTCATCCCTGCACCTTGTCCACTGCCCTGGGTCAAAAGCAGTGTCGCAAGACACAGCACATCCACAGCAAGGCCGCTTCATTAAATCGGCAACCCCCCTTCTCCGTCCCCCCATTGCATAAAAGGAGAAGACGGGGAGAAATCCCTTCAGGCTCCGTCAAATTTTGCTCACACATGTTACCTCACCCCCCATCACAACATCATCTATATACAACCATTCTCCATTCACCCGTCTTCTGTCCTCTCCCGTCCTTTCTCAACTGACATTCCCTTCTTCCCCAATAATAATCAATCTTCCCCAATAATAATTAATAATACACACATCATAAAATAAAAGTTACAGTTGTTATACTTATTCTTTCACCCTGAATTTTTATGACCAGAGAAAACACGATCAAACCTGTTCACAGAATATGGGGGTCATTCAGCTATGACTACAAAAATATAATCAGGGCACTGACACCGGCATCCTCATACACTCACTTGCGCCTCATGATGTCTACAAAGGCGATGTCATATTCTAGGGGTTAACTCTCCATCTCCTCTAGCCTCTGACCCTTCATATTCATCATCAAACTGGGCAGATTACATCCCTCACTACTTTATTACTGATCATTTTGCAACTTCTTTTCTCTCAGGAGATTTGATACTTGAAGACCATACACATCTACCTACATACATACATATACCACAGGCTTTCTTCCCCCTTACACGGGAAGTAGCCAAAAAGAAAAAGGCACAGGAACCACTCCCACCCATTCCATCTCCTACATACTCCACCCTCTTCCCTCCCTCACACCTTGGCACCTCCTGGATGACGGGTCATCCCTGCCTACCAATAAAAAAATATTTCACCCCATGATACAAGCCTTTGTACTTACATTAAACTCTTCTGATGCTATGTAGGAGTCTGGGAAGTATTGAATGCCAACCTGGTAGACAGCCAAATAAAAAAGTCCCAATGTACCCCTCCACAAACCAGGTAGGATGCATTGCGGCAAGTCTCCACTGATCAGAGTACCCTAGGAGAAAAAGAATATGTTCATATTTACAATTTCAATAAAAATAAAAAAAAATCACTTATCTTGCTTACATCAAAATGACTTCAAATGCAGGCGCAGTAATCCCTCAGGTCACATGGATCAGGGGTCCACAAACCATGTGGATACACAAAATAAGTTATGTACCGATCTTTATTTTTTAATTTACAATTTTTTTTATGAATGATGGTAAACTTGGCATATGATGGAAAGAGAGAGAGAGAGAGAGAGAGAGAGAGAGAGAGATATTCCCTTTGTATAAACAAAGGTGTATGTGGGTGGTTGAGGAAATTTGAAGCATACATCCCCTTTACAACCATCTCACTCCCATTCAAATCCCATTTATTCTACCTGATCTTAGCATGTTATGGATGAAGAGAGTGACAGTAGTATTTGACAAAGACTGTCTAAACTGGAACTACCAATCCTGGAACGAAGAAGAGAATGAGGAGTTCTATTGGCCATTTACAGAATCATGAAAGGCATGGAAGTCCTTGACAGAGAAGACTTATTAAAGTGGGATAAAAGAAAAACAAGAGGACATGAGAAGAAACTCATAAAGGATAGTTATAGAAGAGATATGGGAGAGGAGGGAGAAAAAAAAAAGTGGTGGACATCTGGAACAAATTGGATGAAACAACAGTGTGTGCAAAAACCATACAAGAATTTAAGAACAAACTAGATGCTGTGAGATACAAAGATGGGGTCACTGCAAGCATTGATCCCCTTCCCATATAATACAGCTAGGTAAAACATATTCTAAAGGCCCTTTCCCCTTTACAAGGGAGGTAGCCAAAAAACAAAGGCATAAAATCCACTTATTTTTAAATGCTACATAACATTTATGCAGGAAGAAGAGATGGAAGAATAGTAGGAAGAGGAAGAAGATAATGAACTCTACTGAGGTCAAAAGTTTTAATTTTTTGTGACAAGTTATAAACCACCAATTCAAGTTTTTGACCCATTTACTTAAGTTTTTTTCCATTTCAAAACTACAAGCATTTCTCATAAATATCATAAATCTTTTGTTCTTTCCTCTTTACACAACCCACTGCTGAATACAGGGTACCAGAAGCTGAACTGGTCACATCAATCCAACATTTAACCAGTACAGTAAAATTCATTCTCTCTGACCTTCGAACATCTGACTAGTCCAAACATCTGACTTTTTTCTTCAATGTCCCAAGTCGGATAAAAGTTAAATTTGTCCAAACATCTGACCATTGAGTGGAAGTTTAGTTGTTGCTATCGCCACTACTGACTCATGGCGCTCAGGTCCGCTGTTATTTTCGTGGGTATTTTTCAGTGTTTGCTTACGTATGGCCATTGGTGGTTGATTCTCCTCCACTCTGTTGTGTTGCTTATTATGCTTTATTTTACCGTAAATAAGTGAAAAGGTCCCAAACCAGTGATTTTTTTTAAATCTGTTAGTGTACGTCCAAACATCCGATCTAGGGTAGGTCCCACCAAGGTCGGATAGAGGGAATCTTATTGTAATTCAGTTTGTAAACAGCTCCAAACATCATAGTATAGTGTAGAGGCCAAAGCCTCTTCCAGTGGCAAAACATGAACCACATTAATTTAAATAAGTTTTGCTGAAGTGAGTAAATATCTTATGGCACACATACATATACTAATGGCTTTTTCTCCCTTACAACAGAGGTAGCCAAAGTCAAAGGCATAAATCCACTCCCACCTATTTCATCCCCCACTTAGTCAACTCCCATTCACCACCCATCCCTCCCTCTTTTCTTGGCACCTCCTGGATGATGGGTCATCCCTGCATCTTGTCAACTGCCCTGAGTCAGAAGCAATGTAGCAATCCACAGCAAGGCCACCTCATTTAATTGGCAACCCCCCCCACTCTGTCCCCTCATGCAGAAAAAGAGAAGGAGGGGACAAATCCCTTCAGGCTGTGTCAAAATACCATTCACACATACTCCCTCACCCATTCCCTTCTATGCATCACAACATCATCCATACACAACCATTCTCCATACACAACCATTCTCCACTCACCCCTATCTTCTCCCTTCCTTCCTCAACAGATATTCCCCTCTTTCCCAAAGCCCATTTTACCCCATTCATCCATCTCATCGTTGGTTGACCCCCCCATGTTCACTCCTTCCACACCTTTTACTGATCTTTCTTCACTCATTCTTTCCATATGTCCAAACCATCACAATACTCTTTCATCATCCCTATCTCCCAACTCCCTTTCCACCCCCATTCTCCTCCTCACCTTGTTTCTCACTCTATCCAAGCTAGTAACCCCCATCATATTTCTCAGGCACCTCACCTTAAACACATTCAAACTCCTCTATTCCTCTCTTATGTTCCATGTTTCTACCCCATACAGTGCTGTTGTCACAATTCTTTATATAACCTCCTCTTAGCATCCATTCCCAAATATCTATTTCTCATCACACCTTTCAATCCTCCATGGCATTCACTCTCTTCTCTCAATCTACATTCTACCTCCACCTCCACTCCTCCCTTTCCCTCCACATTTGTAAAAACTATCCACTTCCTCCAGTCTCTCCCCCAGTGACGCCTACGTAGGCGGCATGAGGAGCAAGTGGGTACGTGATGATGCCGACGTCGGCATCTTGATTATACAGATGCTCCTCAACTTACGTTCCGAACGTAACGTGAAATTGAACGTGAGTTGTGACTTTACGTTCCAGTAATGTATGACCGTTCATACTGTACTATACATCCATAAATTCTATTACCATATCTTACAAAACACCCCTAAATCATTAATTATAAACATAACATTGTAAAATAATAACATTAATTTCAAATAAATTAAATTCAAGCAATAGAAAGTGAGATGGTGGAGGAGGAGGCAAGGCACGTTCAGTCTGTCGTTTGTGCCATGTAAACAATGGATGCAGCGTCATGCTTAAGTATAGTTTGAACGTCTCATACTACGGAGAGCGCGCTAAACTAAAAAATTCACTCAACAATTTTTTTTTTTACAATCAGTTCAAACGAATGAACGTAAGTAGAGGAGCGTCTGTATTTATTGTAGTCGTACCTACGTAACCTCCATTCTCTCTAAACTGGCTTCATCATATTTTCTATGGTTGTCAAAATTCACGGGTGAAAGAGAACAAACGATTGAGCACTGACTTTATTTTTTATAATGCGATTATTATGACGCAACATCGCACGTCAGGCAGCTAATGCTGCCAGACGTGCGATGTGCCCCGGAGTGAAGAGGTTAATATCCATTTCCAGTTTTCTGCCACTTTCTCCCATTGTACATTCCATCACCCTACTTTTACCCATATTTATCTTCAAATTTCTTCTCTTGCACATCCTCACAAACTCTGTCACCAACTTCCTCAATCCCCCCTCTGATCCTGCTACAAGCGCAGCATCGTCAGCAAACAATAAATGGCTTATGTCCCACTTTTCTCTATTTTCTTTAAGCACACTATTACAACACAGATAAATCCAAAGATTCTTTGCATGAACAGTCTTACCAGTCTCGCTGTGGGGCTGCAGGTTTCTAGTCAGAGAAACTCTGGACAACAATTACTATCAATAACAGTGTGAACTCACTCAAATGAACTGGATTATTGGCAGATCCATAAACTTGTGAAAAAGGAGGATTACTGGAAAGAGGAAAGAAGGAAAGAAAGAAGAGGAGAAAAAAAAAAAAGTGTGTGTGGCTTGGCTAACAAGATACACTTGAACTGTCCACCTTACCTTAACGAAATCAAGGTATCGGCGCATGGAGAATTGAGGTCCAACCATAAAGGAAGCTGGAAAATAGGTATGGGCAGCCACTTCGAGCAATGAAGGTGTGTGGGATAGAGCTGTCTTCTGCTGGTCACATGACAGCTTTGCCTAAGAAGTGGGATAAAGAACTTTAATGAATGACAGGAAATGAAATACATACATATATATATATATATATATATATATATATATATATATATATATATATATATACATATATATATATATATATACCAAGGGCTTTTTCCCCCTTTCAAGGGAGGTAGCTATAATAAAAAGGCATAAATCCACTCCCACCCAAATTGCTCCGTCACCATCCCTCCCTCCCTCTTGTCTTGGCTCCTCCTGGATTACGGGTCATCCCTGCATCTCTGTAACCATTACCTATAACCCCACATATTGCAACAACACCCATGGAAAACTACATCACAGCATACATATGAATATACATACAGGAGTCCCTCAAATAACGCGGGGGATTAGGTTTCTGAAATTACCGTGCATGACCAAATCTGCGTATGCTGATATTTCATATTAAATACTGGTATATACTGTACCCCAGGTAGTTTTTGCAGCTTGCAGGATGGTAATGTAGACCTAAGCTTCAGAACACTTTACATCACAGCTAATATCCACTGTACAAAGTTCATTTATAACATCATACAAATTAATTTTTTAAAAGAATAATGCAAACGCAATTGTACAAATATAATATTTATTATGTATCCTATGTAATATACAAAACAATGTAAATATATTGTAGTCTGTGCCTGAGAGGCAATGCAAGTTGATCAGCTACACCCCTGCCACCTCATGGTCCCCTCCCGTCTTCCCTCCCTCGTCCCGTTAGCTAGCTTGTCCTGACGCCTGTTTGTGTCGCTGGCCACCATCACTCGAATTCTATGAAATACACACCCAAACAACTCTTAGAATTCAACACTCATGGGCTACTAAGCATAAATAAAAATAAAAATTACGTACGCGAATTTTGGATAACGCGGTAAAAATTTCAAGAAACACTAAACACGTTAAAGCGGTAAAATTCCGATAACGTGGTGTGAGTGGTGGAAGCAAAGCCCCTCAACAGGTTATGGCGGTAAAATTTCACGATAGCACGGCGCGGGTGGTGGAAGCAACAAGCTAAAGCTTGTTGGCTACTCCCCCTCTCCTCCCTCCAGCATCAGTACTCGGAGGTTGACACGTGACCGCAGGCACCCACGGCTATCCCCTCGCCCCACACCCTTGTTTGAGCAGTTCCCAATACATAATGACTGCGTTATCTGAGGATCGACTGTATATGGTAAAATAGAAAGCAGGCACCACAAAAGTTTGCGATGTTGCTGCGTGTGTGCGTATGCGTGCCCGACTCGGCGCGAATTTTAAAACGGTTCTCTACATTTGAGATGGTTTTGTAATAAAACCCGTGTGTGATTGAATCCGTGTTAATTGAGGGACTTCTGTACACACACGCCCCTAAGCTCTCCCTTCATGTGACCAAACCATAAAATACCTGATTCCTAAGAACACCTTTTCCTCATACACACTACTCTGTAACTTAGATTAATAACCATAATAATTAAATCACAAGAAACAACAACACATTCTTAAAATGAAAATATATCATATACTAATGTCCAAAACTAGTATCACTAGGATAAATTGTAAATCATTTGTGAGATTGCCAATCCCTCAAAATGCTTTGTCATCAAATTTACTGCACGAAAGCAGCAGCAAAAGGGAACAGGCAGTCAGTAGGTGTAAGTATACTGAGGAAGGTCTTTTGCTGTAATCAAACATTAATAGAATCTTATAAAGGTCTTATCCTTTGAATTGACCCACCAAAGACAATCTCTCCCACTGACCTGCAGCAAGACACAGCACATCCACAGCACGGCCGCTGTGGCTGTTATCTTTTCAAACGAAATACAATCTCATTTCACATTTAAATCCTCAACTAGTAGGGAAGAAGATAAGGAGGGAGGGATAAAAAGAGAGATTTCATTTCACCACTAATAACTACTTTTATCTTTACGGACAGTATCACACAGAAACTGAAGTCATAGAGGTGGCAAAGAAGAGCTATAACAAGGGTAGCAGAAAGGAGGGGAGGAATTGAGAGTTGGGCGCAGTACCACTAGACAGATAATGCACTACCAAAAAATCTGGGGTGCATTTCTGTCAATGTGTTACTGATATCAATTTCCTTAGAGCAGTTTGTGTTACTGTGTATATGTACATTTTGTGTGTGTATGTATATATATATATACAGTATATAGAAGAAAGCTAAAGATATATGTGGGTAAAAGTAAGGTGATGAGATGTACATGGGGTGAAAGTGGCAGTAGACTGGAAGTGAGCATTAAGGTAGAGCGACTGGAGGAAGTGGATAGTTTTAGATACTTGGGTGCAAATGTGGCAGGAAAAGGTGGAGTGAAGGTGGAGGTAGAATGTAGACTGAGAGAAGCGAGTAAATGCCTTGGTAGATTAAAGAGTGTAATGAGGAATAGACTTTTGGGAATGGATGCTAAGAGAAGACTGTATGAAGGAGTGATTGTGCCAACAGCACTGTATGGGGCGGAAACATGGAACATAAGAGAAGAAGAGAGGAGTTTGAATGTGTTTGAGATGAGGTGTCTGAGAAGTATGATGGGGTTTACTAGGCTAGATAGAGTGAGAAATGAGGAGGTGAGGAGAAAAGGGGTGGAAAGGGAGTTGGGAGATAGGGTTGATGAAAGAGTATTGGGATGGTTTGGACACATGGAAAGAATGAGTGAAGAAAGACTGGTAAAAGAGGTATGGAAGGCAGATGTGGAGGGAGTGAACATGAGGGGACGTCCTAGGATGAGGTGGATGGATGGGGTGAAGGGGGCTTTGGGGAAGAGGGGAATGTCTGTTGAGGAAGGAAGGGAGAGGACAGAAGACAGGGGTGAATGGAGAATGGTTGTATATGGATGATGTTGTGATGCATGAGGTGGAATGGGCGGGGGGGATGGGGGGTGAGGTAGTATGTGTGAGCAAAATTTGACGCAGCCCGAAGGGATTTCTCCCCGTCTTCTCCTTTTATGCAATGGGGGGACGGAGAGGGGGGGTCGCCGATTTAATGAAGCGGCCTTGCTGTGGATGTGCTGTGTCTTGCGACACTGCTTCTGACCCAGGGCAGTGGACAAGGTGCAGGGATGACCGTCATTCATTCAGGAGGTGCTAAGATAAGAGGGAGGGTGGAGGGATGTGGAGTGTATTTAGGGATGGAATGGGTGGGAATGATTTTATGCCTTTTCCTTTTTGGCTACCTCCCTTGTACGGGGGAAAAGCCTTGGCATATGTATGTATGTATGTATGTATGTATATATATATATATATATACACAAACACATATATGCAGTAACACGGACAGCTCTAAGGAAATTAAAATTGGTAACGCATTAACGGTAACACACTACCTGTCCACCGGTAACCCACCCAGCTCTAGAAGAATTATGCTAAAAGTGACCTACATTCTTCTTTCCGTGGAAGTTAGTCACCAATCATACAATACTGCATGAATGATTTGTAGGGGGTCATCAAATTTCCCACACATTAAACTTATATACTGTGGGACCAATGATGGGTACCTGCATGGTCTTGCAAGATGGAAGGCACAGCTGCCCATTCTTAAAACTTGTCAACAGCCTCACCTCCACCAGGAGGAGCAGCCTAAGAAGCTGACACTCAATCTCTGGACTGGGCCCAAGATATCTCCTGTTTCACTTCAACTGGATTTCTTACACTTTTTCACACTTGGGGAACTGACAACTGCTCTCCTCTTTCAGTCAGTGTCATGGAAACAATCCCATATTGATACAACACAAACAACAGTCCAAAATTTCTTCCCAGAGAAATTTGTGGGAGGTTCCAAGGACCAGTGCCAGCTTCTGTGGGGCTATGGGTATTCCATTTAAGTGACACTTGAGGCAACATTTTATTTGACTGAAATTTATGCAGTATGCCATACATGCACTTATATATATATATATATATATATAAAATATTTGGGTGAAAGAAAGATAAGAGAGAAATAGGAATTGGGAAGAAGAGGTACTGAGGCGATGCAAAGGTGGGAGATCATCAAGGACTGTCTACAGAATGAATACTAGAAACACAGGGATGAACCTCCAAGTTAAGATGAGCTTCCTCACTACTATCTATGACATAGGATCACCTCATCCAGTTTCCCACTACTGATCCCAGAAAATCATTAAACTATCAGTTTGTATTAATGTATGGACTACCTCCTGCTCACCCGTAACAAAGACAATGACCTGTATAAATACAACATGGACACTAGCCCAGAGTTTCTTTCTAATGTGATTTTGTGTAAATACCCAATTGTTGCCAGCTACATGCTAATGTACTAGAAAGTCTATCTATATACCAAGGGATTCTTCCACCTTATAAGGGAGGTAGCCAAGTCAAAGGCACATGCACACTCCACCCTTGTTTCCCTCTCATCTTAGCTCCTTCATCCCTGTCTCCTGCCCAAGTCAAATGCAATAAAGCAAGACACAGTTGATCCACAGCATAAGAATATAAGAATGAAGGAGACTGCAAAAGATCATAAGGCCTACACTAGGCACTTCCATGTCCATTACCACCTGTCATCCCCATCCATAAAGTTGTCTAACCTTTTCTGAAAAAAAATTATAGTTTCAGCATTCATTACATGATAACTAAGTCTATTCCATATATTCACCACTGTATTGGTAAACCAGTTCTTGCCTATTTCCCTCTTAAATCTAAATCTGCCTAATTTAAATCCATTACTGAGAGTCCTGCCCTGTTGTCTTAATACAATGACCTTGTTTGCATCACCCTAAATTAAGCCCTTGATCCACTTGAACACCTCTATTAGATCACCCTGCATTCTGCGTCTTTCAGGAAGCCACTCCACTTTTTGTTGAGTTAATTATTATGACTAAAATTGTCTGTCCACTTATGCTGACAACTTACCGGATCTTTTCTTCCATCATACACATCATAGGTGAGTGCAATGAGACGGAGAGTAAGAACACAGTGTGGCATGCTCCACTTGATGTCATACGTGTCTGTTCCAGTCAAGTAGTACCCAACTAATAAATAAGTCATCTGGAAGACGAACGCAATGATGACAGAAATCAGAGTACCTCCCATTGCCACCAATAAGAGCCAAGCAGTCATGACACAAACAGCAGAATGTATGACACTGGTTCCTGGAATTGTAAGAAATGTTCAAATAGAATATGGAAGCACACATTAAGAAAAAAAATGACTACACTCCTGTAATATCAACCTTCATTTCAGCAATGATACAACAGTTAAAAAATTTGCTAATCAAATGTATTTGTTGAATACAAATGAAATCTTACATGGTGAATGAAAAAACAGATGTAATATTATGATCATACAACAATTTCTTTGTCAATGAATATGATCCTTTAATCCACATTATTTACTTTTCCAAAATTTCATCTTTGATACCTACCATAGTTGAAGAGAGCGATGCAAACTCCACTGACAGCGAAGAAAACATGTTGCAGTCGAGCACTTTTTCGGTACAGTGTGTATCGATGAAACAGAACTAATGGGTAACCTGCAAAACATTATCTATTGTAAGATATTTTGTGTTCTCTATCAACTATGCATCAATAAAATTCCTGGCACCCCATAATATATGACAGCGGTGAGAGATTGTCGACAAGGATAGAAGTGTTGGTAAATTACAGTCTACAACAACTTGGTAGATCCCACAGAGTATGGAAAGTAATACAGTGGTTCCCATTTATTACAAAATTAGGACTAACAGGGCATGTGAATGTAGTATGAACACGATTATGTCCACAAAGTTTAAAGTTCATTGTCAATGTCTGATATAAACAATAATATATTTACAGAACAGCTACTGAAATTGTGACCAACAATGGATAGCTACAAATAGGAGTCTTAGGAGACAACATCAGAGCATAATATCCCTGACACCCCTCTCCGAAGTCTATAAAACCATTCACCACCCTCCAGAAATGCATCTTTACATACAAGGAGAGCTGACAGTTTGTAGCTGCTCTACTCCTACTACTTTAAGCTGATGATATAAATCACTCCCACAACGATACAACACAGACAAGAGTTCAATGCTTCTTCCCAAAGAGACATGAGGATGGGCCTGTGGATTGTTGCCAGTCACTGCGAGTGTTCAGGTTTTCAATGTGAAATCCAAGGCAACAATTATCACTACCGTTGAAAGTACGACACCCTGTAATATCCAATGGTCAGAATTAATGTGCAAACTCTTCCACTGGCCAAAAATCCTACAGGACTGGACCTAAAATTTTAGGAACCCATGACCACCCAACATTAAAAACCTCACAGTGTAGGCCCATTTGAAACTGAACATACTTGGAGTAGTCACAGGTGCAAAATTTGAATAGCAAAAATGAACTAATAACCGTATATAAATAACTAAGGGAATAATTCTGAAAAAGGTGCCCACAATATGATTACCAACTCTAAAGAAAATGAAGACAGCCAACAAACAACACAAAATAAAGCCTTATAAATAACAATAGGTTGCAGTGAAACAACACCAATAACAACTACACTCTGAAACCAAATTTCTAGCCTATTCATCAAAGCAGCCATCACCCCTACACATTAAAACATCCAGAAATCTATACAGTTAAACCCACTTTTTAAAACATTATGTACTCCAGATGAGGTATGGTACTTATCTGAGCTGATAATCCCACTATCTTAATTGACGCACTTTGTGTGTAGTTACCTTTTACCCTCTTCACAGGTCAACAGCCTCAGAGGGCAGCTATGACACATCAAATAAATGGCTATGACAAGGGTATGCACAACTGAAGGTTAACAAATTAGCTAACTGTGAAATTACAGAACACATCTACTCAGCCACTTGTAAACTGGATTTCGGATTTCACTTATACCATAGATTTAAGCATATAGGAATACAAACATTACTTGGGTAGGTTAAGGAGCCTATAGCCTGACTCATGGTTATGAAACCAACATGAATTATGTTTGTATGACCTATGCCAACACATACTTGTTCAATTTCCTATACATGGTTCTGTAACATGTTGCTAAGTATATTTGATTCTTTCATATTGTCATGTCCCCTTGCCTACAAAAAGTCTCACATTAAGAAAAATAATGTCACCATACCACAGAGGTTTATCAGTTACACAAGTAGATAGTATATCTAGTACCTTGATGTATGTCTGTCTTATCTATTAAAGCTGTATACACTCATAAGAATGAGTCGCTGAATTACCTGACCTTCATTCAAAAGTTACACTCAAGTTGTATACTTTTGTGGCCAAAATAGCTGTTATCAAGGTGATTTTATTGTAAATGACTGCACTACAGGAGGCCACTAGCCCAATTTCAATTCCTACTCTACATCAGATGAGAGAGAAAGAGAGAGGGGGGGGAGAGGGAGAGAGAATGAGAGAAAAGACAGAGAAATAGGGGGTTAATATAAACAAGAGATCTTGTAATCATTGTAATGACCCAAAATAATAATCATTGGCTTGATTTTCACAGAGGGCAAAACCTACAGTGACTATCAACATTCCTTGGGCACTTCTACAGTTCTATCTCAGAAGAAACTCTGGACTGTCGTGAGACTTCCTCTCATGGGCTGAAAGTGGTACAAGGGAACCAGTTATCAGCTCTCCAAGTGTGGGAATGTATAAAAAATACAGTTAAATTTGATGGAGAGAAATCTTAGGCCCACTGCTAAGACTGTCACCCCATTAGATCTGCACCTCCAGATGGGTGTAGGGGTTTATGGTTTTTGAAAATAGGCGGCTTCTTTGTCCATCTTACCTTCCCTCCTATCCACCTTATCAAATCTAATGGACAGGTTAATCAAAGAAAGAAAAGTAACAAAGCTGCTCACTTCTTACTTATGGAGCTGCCTAGTGTAGGCCTTATGGTCTCTTGCAGTCTCCTTCATTCTTATGTTCTCCAAACTAATATGTACTGTGGCAGGGCCATTCCATCAACACGCTCCTCATAAATATCACTCGATAAGTGTTGGGAGGATTCAATAAGAAAGCAGTACCAGAACGAGTAGTCATAAATAATGCATTTGATAAAGTCCCCACACACAAACTATCACAAAAAACAATGTAGTAAGATCCACAAGAACAACAACTAACTTAGCTGGTTGTGTTGAGTAATCCAAAACAATCATATATCTACAACCAATATTGTACAATGGAGTCTCTCCAAGGAGCTACCTACATTATTCAACCTCTTTGTAAATGATCTCTCCAAACCATATCTAAAGTAACACCAAAGCACTGACAGATGATGATTACCTGATGATAACCCAGCACAGCAAACTACAAAACAGTTGTTGAGAACATCCAAACTTAGTCAGACTAGATCAGTGCCTCACACAAAATATAACTGAGGCCTCCCTTCAGAAATCATCAGTAGCTTTGCTCACCTCAGACAACCATGAATCAAAGAAACATGCATTAGTAAAACTGAATATTCAAATCTGTCCATCAGAAAACACCCAAAATCACAGGCCTCATTATTGATACACATCCTTCAGCTCACACACCAAGGAATAATCAAGAAAATAGACATAAAGTTCAGTTACACACACAAATATGGTCAATGGGAGCTAATCACACTTGACAAGTAGTTCTCAAGAACCACATTTGACTATGCCTCCACAGCATGGTTCTCCACAATCAGGAAAACAGACAACTAAAAACACAAAACAAGGTATTATGAATAATAACAGGATGCATCAAAATTGCCTCTAGTAAAAAATCTACATGTTAAAACCAAAATTCTCCTCATCCCACATGAAAATTATAGTTTCATAGTTCTATGCAAGAGTCCTTGATCCTACTCACCAATCTCATTATCATTATATCACAAATACAACTAACTGAAAAGAGTTACATACTACTCAAACCTCTACAATCACCAATCACCTGCACCACACAATACATTCATACAAAAACACACTCAAATAAAAACAAGCTCTTCTACTGATTACCACACTCCCTACTACCACAAACTCCTAAAACAACATTAGCACTATAGAAAAAATTCTTCCAAAGATAAGCAAGAACCACACTAGCAATACTGTGGGTCACCATCTGGGACTAAATATACTGTAGTACCAACGACAAATAGGCCAGGCTATAGAAGCAAACTTCCTCAGCTGTAACCATCTCACAGAAGACACCACATACTTTCTACACAATGCTTCCCTAGCCCTACCTGAACAACACAACATTTCTACCCATAAGTGATTTATGTGCCAATTTGGTGGGTCTTGCTGGTTACCCGAGAACCATGGGTCTACTGCAAGAGACCTGGGGCAATAGATTAATTGTCATTAGGTATTTACATTTCATCATTCCCTATTGGATCATTCTGTTTTGCATAAAATATATGAACTTTCTTCTACTTCATGTACCCATTTTAAGACATTTCCCCCCACGTCAGCTTTTCATAATTATTTCTGCACAATTTACACGTTTCTGTTCATGGACTAATGGTGGGTACCTATAAGAAGTGGTCCTTTGAGAAACACCAGAGAATGATTTTATAGCCAATTTTTAAACACCATGACCTCTATTAGGAGGTGGAGCTCTGCAGGCTGACACTATGTCTCTGGACCAGGCCTACGACATTTCACAAGATAACTGTACTTCCTCCACATTTTTAAATAAGGAGAGCTAACAACTGGCTGCTTCCTCTTCCTAATGATATAAGTTAGTGACAGAAACACCCAAATCTTAATATACCAAAGACAACAGTCAAACAATTCTTTCCAGGGAACTATGGTCTCTTGCAGAAGACCCATAGTTCTCACAATGGACCCCGTTTGTTCAACTGCCTCCCCAGAGATCTCAGAGACCAGACTGATACTAGCCCGGAAACCTTCAAGAGAAAGCTGGACAAATGGCTGGATGGGCTACCAGACCATCCACCGATACCAGGCTATCCCTACAGCCACCACAACATCCTGCCAGAAGTAATACAGAACCAAGAGAGTGAGAAGATAATAGGACCAATTGGAACGTGCGGAAGCCGACTTCATCTGTGTCATTAACAGACAAAATTACCGAAAGTATACTAGCCACTAAGGTTGTTCACTGTCACTGACACTTGAGGCACCTATTATTATTACTAGCATATCTTTTTATACATTGTGATAAACATAGGTGAGTGAAGAAATACTGGTGTCCTGATCCAAATTTATTCTTTACTAATTCTGAACAAGAAATTCGGGTGAAGCCTTTGTATGAATCTAATTAGGGCTAAACTTGGATGAAGACTTTTTTTTTCTCCCTTCATTATAATCATTAAAAGTTTTAGTCAAAGTGTATAAATTAATGACCTCAAAATCAAGGTAGCTACAGCTGGCTCTGACAAACACACATACATATGATATGTATGGTAGAGTGAGTACACTCAGCATCTGTGCAGAACACTTATTAAGCTAAAAAGTTTTGTGTAAAAATTGTATCTAGTTGTAGGTATGCTTCTCATGTATACCATAAATGGTTAGAAAAACAAGGTAGACTAGAACAACTGTGATAAGTTCTTTTCAAGCAGGTTACACTACAGTGTTGAGGGCATGTACATAAGAAGCAACTTATTTGGCTGCAATAGTGGTCTGCAAAAATTTCTTAAGGCAAGAAGACAAAGTACAAGACATGACAGTACATTCTGTGGCTTAATTAATCTCTTCACTAGTGATGCACTTCATAGATTTCGTTTTGGTCACTGCCAGGCACTTTTACTACCTTGATCCATGTCCAAGGTGAGAATACAAACACATTGCATAAACAATGAGTGCAAGCTAAACCGAATCTTCACTAAAAACTACAAAAGTTATTTGACACAGTACATTATTATTCTTGCTGAACTGCCCTAATGTGTGTAGGCATCCAAAAGTTTCACAAGTGGTGCTATTCATAATTCAATAACTCAACTACATATAGCACACACATATGGTACTTCAGTTTCAGTTTGACAACGATAACTTCAAGCCTAATACCCCCACAATCTTGTCAACGTGCACCTCAGTACCCCTACGTCTAATTCATTTACCCAACTACTGTATTGAATGATTATGTAAAGAATAGACTGAAGTTTCTGTTGTAAGCATGTAATTATACCCACTTTTATATTAATTCATTATTACTGCTTCCATACTTAACTCAACATATAAAAGTGAGACTACAAATTCTTTGGCAAGGGCCCAAGAAGCTTTACAACGTACGTTCTCCTACGCAATACGCTTTCAGCATACGAATTAACATTCCACACGGCCACCTATGTTCGAATGAATACCTGGATGCAATCAACATAAATATTTACATAACATTTACAACAAGAACAGCCTACACAATGTTATCAGGTGGTACATGAGTGAACTGATATTCATCTAAACACATGTGCGTAATTAATCCTAACTAGTTTGTTAGAATGAAACAAAAAGCGAACATAAATATTGCATCACTTGCGGGCCGGTCAAGCACGCACCATAGAGCCTTCTAAATATCACAAGAATAATCATGTAAACACCAAGGATGTTGTGATTTTTATTATTGAATTACTAGAATAAGACTCACCTACTAATATAGATATCAACAAACGGACTGCAGGCTCTGGGGCACCTAATAAATTGGCAAATCTTTGAAGGTATGTGAGATAATCTGTCTCCCCAGCCATGTTTGTTGTTGGCGAATGGATCAGCTGACGAAGACTGTTGCGATGGTTCTGCCGTCTCGGTATTCAGGTAGTGTTTTCTCTAGCGATCACGCAACTCGGGGACATTCAGGACGACTACCGTAGTTGTCACTCAGTCACTTAGTTAGCCCGTTATATTTAATCTGATAATCATCCTTTAAGCAGAGCATTTCTCTTTGAATCATTAATATATCGATTACGTTCTACGAATTAAATACTCTGAAATATCCCGTATAGTTCTTAGCACTACTGGCAAGGAATACAGACTAGTTATTTTGTTAGGAATCCAGAGGAAGACATCGATTTTTTATTCATCCGGGAATCCCGCCCGAGATGGGCGTTATTTGAATATATAAAGCAGTGTAAACTTGGGAGTGTAAGCCTTAACATATTTTTAATTACTTGATCAAAACCTGGACATTATTTTTGCTATGTTTATCATCTGTGACTGCGTTTTAATATATTGCAACTGAATAATCATGGTAACGGGTGGACTTTCTGCCCATACTAAGGTCAGATGAACAAAGTGAAACATTAGAACATATAAATACGATGTTCATCAAGCAACTTTTAAAACTCCGTCTTTTACTGGTCCGGGAATTTAATCCCCAGTGATTATATAAGAGTGGAGGTCATTTAGTCGTCTGGGAAAACTGCGGCGGTATTCTTATCTTCCATAACAGGATCATATGAAAAGATGTGTCCTCAGAACACTACTGGGGAATTTATGAACAGCGGACTAAAGGGATAGTGGAAAAAACCCTCTGAATGTAGATTTATTTCCAAAAACAGAATGCTGCGTGATTTGGGTGTTGGGATTTTTTTTAGTAATTAGCTTAAATATCACCTCTAAATACTTCAACCCACACTCATACCTTGCTTATGACCTTTCAGATCTGTAACTTTTGATCTGCAATCTATATATAACTTTTTAAAAAATCTGAATAGGTACCAATTTAATAACTATTTTTTTTTTATCTTGTATCATTCTCAGCCTCACTATGGAAGGTAGTGATGCTTTCAACCCAACAATATAGAATTACAGTAATTAAATTGCGAGAAAAAAATGTATATATCAACGTTGTTTCTGTCGAATTTTCGTCTTGTTTTTATATAGAGTGCAAAAAATATTTTCAGATTTGGCATATATGTATCAATTCTGTTTTTCTTGATAGTTTATGT
>NC_134815.1:2587500-2600000 GCF_046742065.1 Oratosquilla oratoria | reverse complement strand
ATGCTTGCTTATTCGTTGTGTTTTGTGCCTGTGTTTTGTTTTATTTTGGATTATATACCCTTATTTTGTTATCAACCATGGGTCCCAAGGCTAAAGACAAAGGTGGTGAAAAGAAAAAGCCTAAGAAAATGATATCGATGGAAGATAAGCATGAAATTATAGCGAAGCATGAGCGTGGTGTTCGTATCATCGACTTGGCAAATGAATATGGCCGCAATCCTTCTACAATATCCACGATCATCAAGCAGAAGGAAGCCATAAAGAAGCTGCAGCCTTCCAAAGGCGTCACCATTATTTCGAAGCTACGAACTGATGTGCATGATGAAATGGAACGGTTACTTTTATTATGGATTAAGGAAAAGGAATTTGCTGGTGACTTTGTTTCTGAAAGTATTATTTATGAGAAGGCTAGCACCATTTTCAATTACCTTAAGCGTGATGCAGCCGAGACCGAGGGAGAATCGTCGCAAGCTTGTGAGGAGTTCAAAGCCAGTCGTGGCTGGTTTGACAATTTTAAGAAAAGAACTGGCATTCATTCAGTAATTAGTCATGGCGAAGCCTCTAGTGCTGATATTAAGGCGGCTGAAAACTTTGTGAAGGTGTTTAAAAAGCTTGTTAGTGACGAAGGATACCTACCGCATCAAGTGTTTAATTGTGACGAGACTGGGTTATTTTGGAAAAAAAAATGCCTAAGCGTACATTTATCACGGCAGAAGAAAAGAAGCTGCCCGGACACAAGCCTATGAAAGATAGGCTCACGCTTGCCCTTTGCTCTAACGCTAGCGGCGACTTCAAAGTGAAACCGTTGCTAGTCTACCATTCAGAAAACCCAAGGGCCTTCAAAGCTAATAAAGTGATCAAAGAAAAACTACAAGTTCTGTGGCGTGCAAATAGCAAAGCATGGGTGACTCGTCAGTTTTTTATTGAATGGATGAATATAGTTTTCGGTCCTTCAGTGAAGGAATACTTAACCGATAATGGTCTACCACTTAAGTGTGTCCTTCTATTGGATAATGCTCCCGCTCACCCTCCTGGCCTTGAGGATGACTTTTTAGATAAATTCAAATTCATTAAAGTTGTGTATCTGCCAGCCAATACTACGTCTATCCTCCAGCCGATGGACCAACAGGTTATCTCTAATTTTAAGAAACTTTTCACAAAGCATCTTTTCAAGCGTTGCTTCGAAGTGACTGAAAACACTAACCTAACATTGAGGGCGTTTTGGAAAGAACATTACAACATTGTGATCTGTCTTAAGATAATCGATATTGCATGGCAAGGTGTTACTAAAAGAACATTGAACTCGGCTTGGCGCAAACTATGGCCAGATGCAGTGCTAGAGCGAAACTTCGAGGGATTCAAACCACTGCAATCTGTTGAGGAGGAGATAGTGTCTATCGGTCGCTCCATGGGCTTAGAGGTAGACGATGCAGATGTTGCTGAACTCGTTGAGGAGCACGCTGAAGGAGTTGCATACGATTTCCCACTCGGAGGTAATGCAGGAACTCAGCAGTGAGGAGGAGGTCGAGCCGGTGGAGGAACTAACTTCACGTGAAATTCGTGATATCCTTGGGAAGTGGCAGGAAGTGTCTGATTTCGTAGAAAAAAGACACCCCGAGAAATTGTGTACAGGGAGAGCGAGTGCCTTATTTAATGATACGTGTCTCGCATTCTTTCGTAACATTTTAAATAGGAGGCTGAAACAAACCTCTCTTGATCGTTTCTTTGTGAAGGTCTCAGAAAGTCAGACCAAAAGGGCCAGACCTGAAAGTGATGAAAGTCAGGAAAGTGAGGTCAAAAAGGCACGACATGAAAGTGATGAAAGTGATGATTAGCCTAAGTGATGATTACAAAATTGAAAAAAAAAAATATATATATATATATATATTCTGTTAAAAACGACAGCAAAAGAATTATTGATTAGTTTTTTCCGTGAGCTCTCAAGCTTGCGAAAAGTAGATTTTTGGTAGGGGGAAAGGGAGTAAATCAGATTTCCAAAATTCATAGGAAACACAAAAGTTATAATAGACACAAAAGTATAGTACACAATACAAGAAATTAATACAAGAAATACAGCAAAAAACAAAATACAAGCACAACAAAATAGTTATCAAGACGTTTCGCAGATCTTTCTGCATCCTCAGTTGAAGTGAAAAGAAAGGGAAAGGGAGCATATTTTAAATGAAATGGGAAGCACGGGGAGAAGTCACCGTGTTGCAACTGGGGGAAGTCACACGCAGGACCACAAACACTGGGAGAGATCACAAGTTGGCGGAAATGGTACTCGGGGAGGTCACTCCCGGGTTCGGCGCCAATCTGCTTCTCAGTCTTTGGGAACGACGTATGGTAGGAAGTTCTTCCCTTTCGCGGGGAATGGGGAGCCTCCGGGAAGGAGAGCCCGATGTCTTGGGATTGTCCATCTGGCTCCTCCGAACAGGTTTCATGCTAGGGAGGAGGGCGAAATCATTTACCTGCCTATTAATGGCAGGTTGCAGCTCCTTTATCCATATGGCTTCCAAGATAGCCAAGCGCTGAGGGTCCTCTTCTTTTGCCACAACTTCGGTGTTTTTTACCATAGTCTCCCTATCGAGGTGGCGTCGATGCTGGGTCCAGTGGTGTTGCTTGGGTCCTCCGTGTTGCAAGTGCATGGTGATTCTTCTAGATAATGTGGTGGTCGTCCTTCCCACGTAGACAGAAAGGGGCGTGCAGTCCTCCTCTGGGCATGTGTATTTATATACTACGTGGGATTGACGAACCTCCTGGGGTTCTGGAGCGGGGTTGTTCCTTAAAAGTAGAGAAGAGGTCTTTCTACTTTTGTAAAAGATTGTGAAGGACAATTTATCACTTTCTTTTTTGGGGACAACATTTCTATAGATTATGTTCTTTATAATCTTTTCATCCTCCTTGTATTTGGTAGACATGCAAGCTTTGTAGAACACCTTAATTGCGGTCCCTTCGTGTCCTACTGTAGTCGGTCGTGTTTGTTTATACCAATTGTCGATCACTCTGCGAAGATTGGCTTGGACCTCGTGATTCGTGTAACCATTGTTGATAAGGAGTTGGTGGACCCGATCAAACTCTTTTTGAGTGTCACTCCAAGAAGAACAGTGGCTGAGGGCTCTTCTGAAAAAGGCGCTAATGGTGGCGTCTTTGTACCTCTGAGGACACTCGCTCTCTCCATTCATGCACAGTCCGGGATTGGTTTCTTTGACGTAGACACTATAAGAAAAAGAAGGACAATTAGTCTGCTTGAGTAGGACGTCCAGGAAGGGGAGGGAACCCCCTTCACTGTGCTCTACGGTGAAGTTAAGTCCCGACACCTCCATGAACTTCCCCCTCAATTGATCAATTTCAGAAAGGGAGTCAGTTTTTACAAATATATCATCTATATATCTGCAATAAAGGCTAGGTTTTTCAATTTGACTAAAAATAAATTCCTCTACAGTTCCCATGAAAAAATTGGCAAACAGAACACCAAGGGGGGATCCCATGGCAACTCCATCAATTTGGCGGTAGAGTGTCCCACGGGGAGAGCGGAATGGGGCTTCTTTGGTGCAAAATTGAAGCAGGGTCCGTAGGTGTTCTTCAAGTATGTTAAGTCCGGAGGCTGGTCCGCTTCTGTAAAATTTGTCATACATAAAATATTTCGTTCTATCCACAGGAACATTAATAAACAGAGATTCAGCATTCAGAGAAGCTAGGAATCCCTGGCTGTGAGCGTCCTTTACCATTTCAATGAACTCGTGAGAAGATGCCAGGTTGAATCTGCTGGGGACAAAAGGGGTTAAAAGTTCATTAAGTTTTTTCGCTAACTGATATGTAGGAGTAGGTATCTGGCTGATAATGGGTCTAAGAGGGTTGTTGGGTTTATGCGTCTTAACATTGCCATAACAATAACCAGGTTTATACTCGCCGGACAATTTACAGAATTTTATACCACCTGCAACCGCGTTGTTGACATCTATGATCTTGTTGACCTTCGAGGTAAGTTCCGGGATAGGGTTCTTCTGGATGGGCTGGAACTTAGTCCTATCCTCTAGAATGGAGTCAATTTTCTCCAGGTATACTTTTGTGTCTATTATAACTTATGTGTTTCCTATGAATTTTGGAAATCTGATTTACTCCCTTTCCCCCTACCAAAAAT
The DNA here is from genome assembly GCF_046742065.1 of Oratosquilla oratoria. Lineage (NCBI taxonomy): Eukaryota > Metazoa > Arthropoda > Malacostraca > Stomatopoda > Squillidae > Oratosquilla > Oratosquilla oratoria. Next base: position 2,595,856 of record NC_134815.1, on the reverse strand, counting down.
CTACTTTTCGCAAGCTTGAGAGCTCACGGAAAAAACTAATCAATAATTCTTTTGCTGTCGTTTTTAACAGAATATGCCTCAGAGAGAATCTCCTGCCACGCTTCACCAATATATATATATATATATATATATATATATATATATATATATATATATATAAATTAGTTTAGCAATGTTTTCATTTGTGTTTGTTTATTTATTAAGTGTTTGTTTAGTTATTAAGTGTACGTAAATAAAAAGAGATAAAATCATTCCCTGCCACCCCTCCCTCCTCCTCCTCCAGGCCGCACCTCACCTGTCACTATGGTAAGTACAGTACAGTAAAACTCCTTTCTTTTTTATTGATTTTATTGACATTTATCATACATCAATATGTTATTTTATCATTATGTGTGTTATTACTAGTTTATTTATATACAAATTGTTATATTATATGTAATTTAACTGTATTTTGGAGTGGTTTCATATCGTTGGAACGCATTAATACATATTACATTATTTTAAATGGGAAAATTCGCTTTGAGATACGACTTTTTTGACATACGACGATGGTTACAGAACGAATTAAATTCGTATCTCAAGGTACCACTGTATATGGATCTTTTCTATTTTACGGTATGCAGTTGATTTCAACAACTTAAAAGAGGTAAGAAATGAATATTAATCTGAAACCTAACCTAACCTAAAAATTCTGCATGCCGAAAAATGGAAAAGACCCACATATATACATATATATATATATATATATATATATATATATATATATATATATATATATATATATATACATATATATATATATATATATATATATGTGTGTGTGTGTGTGTGTGTGTGTGTGTGTGTGTGTGTGTGTGTGTGTGTGTGTGTGTGTGTGTGTGTTCACCTCGGATCTGCTGCAGTCTCTGTCGAGACAGCCAGACACCACCCTACGGCAGTGAGCTCAGAGCTCATTATTTGCCGATCTCTGGGTAGGTCTGAGACCACTCACACACCACACACCGGGACAGCAAGGTCACAACTCCTTGACTAACGTCCCGTACCTACTCACTGCTAGGTGAACAGGGGTTACACGTGAAAGGAGACAAACCCAACTTATCTCCGCCCGGCCGGGGAATCGAATCCCGGTTCTCTGGCTTGTGAGGCCAGTGCTTTACCAATCCGCCACCGAGCCGTGTGTGTGTGTCTGTGTGTGTGTACAACACTGAATGGGTCCCAGTGAATAGCGATACATTTTTTATCAACTACAATGCACTTTCGTTCTAAGCCATCAACATTGGGTGTTCCGATGGAGGCAACATGCAGAAACTGAAACGTGGTACGACCAAGGACTTGAACCTGGTCAGCGCGTAACAAGTGCTGATGGCTTAGAATTAAAGTGCATTGTGGTTGATAATATATATATATATATATATATACATATATATATATATATATATATATATATATCAAGGACATAATTTAAAAAAAATTCACCCCACTAAAGAGAACCATGAGATCCGAGTCCTTATATACTATCGTAACCCTAGAACCTGTTCAATGGTGATGAAAAACAACTGTAATAGTCGAGCTGACTTTACATCTAAAGCCAACGTGGTGTATTTATTCAAATGTCCAGCCGAGAATTGTACGTCTCGCAATATCACATACGTCGGGCACACCAGATGTACTCTCAGCCGAAGACTAACCTTTCACCAACAGGACGGAGCGATCAAGGACCATTATTCAAAATATCACAATCGAAATATTGACAGAGACACCTTAGTTCAATGTACCAAAATTATTGCGTACAATGAGGACCCTAGAAGGTTGAAACTCTTGGAGGCATTCCACATCAGGGACTCTGCCCCCACTATAAATATTCAGTCGGACATGACGTCCAGTATTAAGCTGTACAGTAGCGCTAACCTGAGACATCGCTACATTGAGGTCCCCTCTCCCCCTCCCCTCCCACCCCCCACTCCCCCACCACTCAGACGATCAGCCAGACTCCGTAATGGGAACTCGGATAGCAGTTTATGTATTTAAACCTTTCTCTCTATCATTTGTACTTTCCTTGTAGACGTAAGTAATAACTCTCGTTATATATCTTTTGTTCTACCTGTATATTTGTATTTGTATTTTTGTAATTTATTTTGTAACTTATATGTACCAACATTTGTATTCATTATTGCAGAAATTTTGTCAATCCTGATGATGTCTCTTTGAAGACGAAAGCTCGAGAATATTAAATGGAAAACTATGGAGAACTTGTATCAGCTCACCCTACAACTGGAAAAAAGTTGATAAGACAAATAGAAAACATTAAGAAAAAGTTGAACAATTGTCAGAATGCTGTCGTATTTAATTCTACATGCATCAAAGAAAACCTGCCTCCTTACTTCACGAATATATATATATATATATATATATATATATATATATATATATATATATATACGTGCATACATACATACATACAAACATACATTCGCTAAGCAACACGCAATCAGTGAAATCAACCCGCTCCCCGCTGCAATATAATACACATTGTGCCGCCCACACTCATAAACTCTAATATTCACATTCACTTCCTGTGCAATATTCTCTCACACTAAATCTTTTTATAACTATTAACCACTCGTTAAAACTTCTCCATCTTTCTGCCTATCTCTACTACTAAACATTCAACTCCTTTCTCGTTTTTGTGGTTGGTCGAAATCAGAATTAAAACGCCATCGAAGCCTCTCCTTCCCGCGCCTTCCAAGCTGTGACGAATATTTTCGGCAATTTGTGTCCTCCGCAGAACTCCTGAGAGAGTTGATTGACAATAGTCGTTTTTATACCCAACTATCTTTTCATTTTCCCTCCAAACTCATCTTCCTCACGGTTTCTTTCCGATATATTTCTGTAATCCATCATCGCGTTCCTGTACTAAAGTTTCCTTAATCTTCAATTCTCCTGAGTGTTTTCTCTCAGTGTAGACTGTAGAAATAAGATACAACTACTACGATGGTATAATCAGATTAGATTATATTTATCTGGGACTTTCAAAAAACACTGCGTATTTTTCTACTTCAACACCTCGGTGTTTTTAATTTCAGCGTCAAGGAATATTTACCAATTTCTTCACTGGAGCCCCAAATGACGAATTGACCGAGTGTTTGATGCAGTCGATGTATTAGGGACTTGAAAGACATCCTACACAGCCTTATCATTGGAGACCTGAATCCACCCAAGAATGTTGATCGCTTTTAGACTTTTACTGTTTCTCTTGTGCAATATTGTCCACGAGGACAGAAGCGCTGATTATATATTATTGCTTAGTCTTCGCTGCAGTGACGTCATCTGAGCTGAATTCGGCGTTGGGCCCATATCCAAGACTAACTTTATTTGTATTTATTCATTTATCTATCTATCTATCTATCTATCTATATATATATAGTATGTGATAGAAGGAAGCTAAAGATAAATGTGGGTAAAAGTAAGGCGATGAGATGTACATGGGGTTAAAGTGGCAGTAGACTGGAAGTGAGCATTAAGGGAGAGCGACTGGAGGAAGTGGATAGTTTTAGATACTTGGGTGCAAATGTGGCAGGAAAAGGTGGAGTGAAGGTGGAGGTAGAATGTAGATTGAGAGAAGCGAGTAAATGCCTTGGTGGATTAAAGAGTGTAATGAGGAATAGACATTTGGGAATAGATGCTAAGAAGAGACTATGAAGGAGTGATTGTGCCAACAGCACTGTATGGGGGCAGAAACATGGAACATAAGAGAAGAAGAGAGAAGGAGTTTAAATGTGTTTGAGATGAGGTGTCTGAGAAGTATGATGGGGGTTACTAGGCTAGATAGAGTGAGAAATGAGGAGGTGAGGAGGAGCACAGGGGTGGAAAGGGAGTTGGGAGATAGGGTTGATGAAAGAATATTAGGATGGTTTGGACACATGGAAAGAATGAGTGAAGAAAAACTAGTAAAAGAGGTATGGAAGGCAGATGTGGAGGGAGTGAACATGAAGGGACGCCCTAGGATGAGGTGGATGGATGGGGTGAAGGGCGCTTCAGGGAAGAGGGGAATGTCTGTTGAGGAAGGACGGGAGAGGACAGAAGACAGGGGTGAATGGAGAATGGTTGTATATGGATGATGTGATTGCATGAGGTGGAATGGGTGGGGGGATGGAGGGTGAGGTGGTATGTGTGAGCAAAATTTGACGCAGCCCGAAGTGATTCTCCCCGTCTTCTCCTTTTATGCAATGGGGGGACGGAGAGGGGGATGGCCGATTTAATGAAGCGGCCTTGCTGTGGATGTGCTGTGTCTTGCGACACTGCTTGTGACCCAGGGCAGTGGACAAGGTGCAGGGATGACCCGTCATCCAGGAGGTGCTAAGATGAGAGGGAGGGTGGATGGGTGTGGAGTGTATTCAGGGATGGAATGGGTGGAAAGGATTTTATGCCTTTTCCTTTTTGGCTACCTCCCTTGTAAGGGGGAAAAAGCCTTGGTATATGTATGTATGTATATATATATATATATATATATATATATATATATATATTAATTCATTTATATGTTTATTCATTTGTTTATTTGTGGGTGAGGGGCCAGGAGCTCTTTCATAGAGGATTCTACTTTATTATTTTCCTTCTTCGTATATCTCTACTCGATCATCTTGTATGAACATGTAATGACTCAAGTTTTACCAAAGTATTTATTAATACACTTGTAAATATTCTGTTTTGTTTTTATCAAGACATTATTATGGTTATTGTTATTATCTTCATGTGTTTTTTCTGGGTAGGGGGTAAGATTCTTATCCAGATTGTTGTTCCGTTTCACGAACTAATTTGCAGTCCAAAAGAACAACAGCCGTTTGATGTGAGCACTGGAAATATAATTCATTCATATATAATTAAAAAACGAAAAAAGATAAACATCCTTAATGCTTTAATAACAGTAATATTTCATTATCTTTAATAAATTTATGTTTTTTTCTTTTTTAATTACTATAGGGCTCCCTTTATGAGGATTGCCTAAGGTAGGTGCAATATTTGCATCATGGCTCCAAACGCGTGTTTATTTTAACGCATGACTAATTCAGGCCTGGCCTTTAGCCTTCTTAATCGACTTGTGGTTATCTAGGCTACCGCTATTCGATTTTATTCATACGTAGGTGACAAAAGGTGTAGGCTATGACTACACCAACTGTCTTATGTCTACCGGTAACTGGGAAAATGGCGAGGTTTGTTTGAACATAACGGTTTTCTTTAAAACACCTGGGTAAGTTTGTCGTTTCTGAGAATCTATTTTATATACCTATATAATTATTTATTATTTTTCTGTAACTGATTTTTCTTAACGTATTACATGAATTTAACAATAAACAATGTATTTGTATAGTTCTCATATATAATGGATTACTAAAGACGATAAACAAATACATAAATAAGTGAATAGATAAATAAACACGGATAATGATATTAACGATATGCTGGGAATGAAAATAAAAGAATAGGAAAAAAATAATAGAAAATAAAAGAAAAAAGAAACAGAACAAGTACATGTTGATATTGAACGCCATTGATCGGTACCTTTTGACCACCAGCTTCAAACTGAGCCGACAATGACGGTGTCCATTTCCTGTTCCAAAGTAAACCAGCCTGCCTAGATCGTTGACCGTCTCCTTTCTACCTGTTGTTCCTTCCCACTGCCTATTGTCCAGCCCACTACCTGTTGACAGTTTCCTGAACCACCCCACAACCTGTTGACCGCACTTCCCCACTGCCTGTTGAACGCAGAAGTGGTGTGGGGAACTGAAGTTTGGCTATTTATAGAATTATTACTCGAAATATTTATTTGGCTTCAGTCCCTGTGGTCTGAATGAGAAAATTACGCTACAACGAAGTTGAAAGTAAGGTGTAGGCGACATGACTCCTCTAGCAAGGAGATGGTGTATGTATTTACTTTGGTCTTTGGATCGCGTGTTGGACTCGTGATCGACAGCTATTTCCCTCCCGGAAGAGAACTCAGAGATCGTATGACCGATCTATGGGTAATGCTATGACCCCCACACACACGCGCACCCAACTCCCCGCCCACGAGAGTCGGAGTAAAGACCCGAAGCGCAGCGATACCGAAATAATTTCGACCCTGGGCAGGATTCGAACCAGGTACTGCCGCACCTCCGTACTGGCAGTCCAGTACTCTATCAACCGCGTCACCGAGTTGTGTGTGTGTGTGTGTGTGTGTGTGTGTGTGTGTGTTTGTGTGCACAATGGATTACAAAAGAGAAGCATGCCGACAGGAGACCTTTTGGTCCATAACTAGGTCAGGTGCGATAAAATAATAATAATGATAGATAAACAAATAAATAAAAATATAATAATATGCATAATAATAAAATAGATAAATAAATTGGTAAAGTGTGATTCACTACGGTCTTGGATCACGTGTTGGACTCGTGATAGCTGTTACCCTCCCGGATGGGAGCTCAGAGCTCATATATTATTGATCTATGGGTAATACTGTGACCTTACACACATACACACACACACACACACACACACACACACACACACACACACACACACACACACACACACACACACACACACACACACACACACACACACACACACACACTGATGCTCCACCAACTCGCCACGCCACTAGACACATAAATAGACTCATACCAATCAAAGCGCCAAGGACAGACCGCTACAAAAACAGTGCTATCCCATCTATTGTGCACATAATTAACTCATTGTAAAATTGCTCCATGTATATATTCCAAGTTTTATATCTTTAATCAACTTTTCCAATGTAATATTGTCAGTGTACCACTGTAATAGAAATAAACCTTTTATTATTATTATTATTTATTATTATTACACACACACACACACAACTCGCCGTCCAAAAGAGTTGGAGTAAATTATTTCAGCCCTGAGCGGGATTCGAACTCGGACCGCTGGAGTAGCGAATGCGAACGGTACCACTGTGCCGTCGAGCCGTGTATATGTGCGTGATTACATATATGAAGTCTGACCTCTCATCCGCGAGGGTAATAGATGTCCATCACAAGCCCAGCACATGATTCAGTACCTTGAATGAATCACGTATAGGATTTTAACGGTTCACTGCATTTTGGCTAACAATTGGCACGGAATAAATTAAGTAAAAAAGCATGTCTCACAGATGTCAAGAGAAACTGATTTTTTACGTACAGATACACTAAATCCTAGAACAGCTTAGAATTTGAAACAGTTGTAAGTAAAGAATAGAAGAATTAAAAGATAGGACCTCATGAATTAATTTCCTTTTCCTTTATATTGCAACTAATCATGCAGAGAACCTTACCAAGCCGAATTAAGGTACAAAGGCTGTATCGCCCCTCAAAGGATTGATCCGGTCCTGCAGTGGAGTATTAAGGGTGAATTATATAATGAAATTAGGTTAGTACGTGGTATTGGGTGTGGTACTGCAGTACGTGGTAATTCTTTGGGTAATTCTTTGCAGTCCGGGGCGCCAGCCAGCCTGCCTAGACCAGGGACGCTCCCAGTTTTGGCACGGTGCCGACTCATCGTCATCATTGTCGTCGTCGTCGTCGTCGTCGTCGTCGTCGTCGTTGTTTGTAACTTGTGACGAAACCGATATTGCTCTTTCTCTCTCTCTCTCTCTCTATCTATCTATCTATCTACCTCTCTCTCTCTATCTTTAGTATCGCCCGATCAACTGACGGCTCACGTGATGTGTGACGTCACGTCGCCAAAAGAATCGTCCGATGTTTGGCTGTGAAGGAAGATCGTAGACGCTGTTCACAGCTGTGTCTGCTGGGCTTGTGCTTACATCTGCTGTGGTTTGTGTAGCTACACACATGTACACACACATACACATACACAAAGTTAGGGATAGAGAGGTAGAAATTCATAAACATACATACATACATACATACATATATATATATATATATATATATATATATATATATATATATATAGATAGATAGATAGATAGATATAGGTATAGATAGACAAAGTTAGATAGATACATATATACAGATAGAGATAGGGGTAGGTATAGAGATAGAGATAAATAGATATATATCGAGATAAATATAGATATAGATAGATACATATAGATGCATATACATATAGAGATAGACATATAGAGATATAGAGAAAAAGGTAGAGATGGAGATACAGAGATAGTGAGATGGATAGATAGAAATACAGAGATAGAGATAGATGGATAGAGATTCATAGACATATATAGAGATAGATACAGGTAGAGATATAGAGATAAAGAGACATAGAGACAGGGATAGAAATAGCGAGATAGAGATATAGAGAAAAAGAGATACAGTTAGATGTATACAGAGATAGAGCG
>NC_134815.1:2577500-2582500 GCF_046742065.1 Oratosquilla oratoria | reverse complement strand
AAGCATTTCCACACTTCCATCTCCCACGACACCCCACAACAACAAACACAAGACAAGCTGACCACTGTATGGTGGCCAAGAGACGCCGCTGGTGACTAAACATTTCGACACAATCATCGAAACACTTGGAAACTGTATTGTCCGTAGCTTGGCCGGATAATTCCAGAAACCCGTAGGTGCTAGGCAGCGCACCCATACAAGTTACGGAACCATGTAGACACACACACACACACACACACACACACACACACACACACACACACACACACACACACACACACACACACACACACACACACACACACACACACACACACACACACACACACACACACACACACACACACACACACACACACACACACACACACACACACACACGCTATAGAAGAGATCTGAAAAAGAATAGCTTTCCTCACAGAGTAATAGACATTTGGAACAAGTTAGATGAGAAAGTGGTGTGTGCAAAAACAATACATGAATTTAAAGATTGTTTAGATAAAATAAGATATAAAGACGGGCTACCACGAGCATAGATCCCCTTCCCGTAAAATACAACTAGGTAAATACTAGGTACATACACACACACACACACATACACACACAGAGACGACGCCACCCTGAACGACAGGCCTTGTTCCTTCCATTAGATCTGTCGCCAGGGAATGACATGAAGAATCGTCACCCCAGACTTGGACAGGGTGACAATTCTTCACGTGGGCTATCCTAGGGTGACAATTCTTGAAGTGGGTTATCCTAGGGTGACAATTCTTCACGTGGGCTATCCTAGGGTGACGATTCTTCATGTGGGCCATCCTAGGGTGACAATTCTTCATATGGGCTATCCTAGGGTGACAATTCTTCATGTGGGCCATCCTGGCTTTACGATTCTTCGGTTGTATAAACTGATGACAATAAACATAAACCTCATTCAACCTAACCTAACCTAATCTTTGTTCCACTGTTGATATTCGGCGTACTGGGGTGACGACAATTCTTCAGGTGGGATCTCATGGGGTCACGATTCTTCATGTGACCCTCGTCAGGAAAATTCTATTGAGCTGTGTGTATGACTCTCCTTCACCCGAAAAATTCTGGCGTTAGTCAAAACATAACGTTCAAGCTTGGAAAGTATTGGCTTCGTGGTTCAAAAGAGCTGAACAAATTATATCGATTAGACCTTCTCGACCGACTTATTTCGGGGCTCCATCTGGAGCTAACATAACAAAAGGAAGCTCAGCGATCCAGAGAGGGAGAGACAGAGAGAGAAAGAGAGAGAGAGAAAGAGAGAGAGAGAGAGAGAGAGAGAGAGAGAGAGAGAGAGAGAGAGAGAGAGAGAGAGAGAGAGAGAGAGAGAGTGTGTGTGGTGGGAGGAAGAGAGAAAGAATGAGATAAATAGATAGATAGAGAGATAGATATATGGATAGATAGAGAGAGAGACTTTTACTGTAAGGTGAACACTATATATGAAATATTCAGAGATAAAAATTTCCTATGAAATTGTATCCCTTCTGCCTCACGTGAACCTCACACACACACACACACACACACACACACACACACACACACACACACACACACACACACACACACACACACACACACACACACACACACACACACACACACACACACGCACACAGAGGGAGAGAGAGAGAGAGAGAGAGAGAGAGAGAGAGAGAGAGAGAGAGAGAGAGAGAGAGAGAGAGAGAGAGAGAGAGAGAGAGAGAGAGAGAGAGAGAGCGGATGTCTGAGATACCCATGGGGGTAACAGGGTATAGACGTGAAGGCAGGGATTGCTGCGGGCCGAGTGGGAGTTGACAATTGACGTGATGAAGACAAGCGGCTCAGTGTGAATAGGTCGCCAGGTGGGTTGCGGTTTGGGAGAGAAGGTTGCATGGCTTGCGTAGGGGTAGGGGTGAGGTTGCGCGAGGGAGGTTGCGGCAAAGATGGTGTGGTGATCTTTGGGTTGTCTGTATTGGGATCAGGTTGCGGTTTGTTTGTTAGGGTCTAGTAGGAAGAGAAGGAGGAAGGGGAAGAGTAGGAAGATGAAAAGGAAGTGGAGGAAGAGGAAAAAAGAGGAGGAAGAAGAAAAGAAGGAGGAGGAGGAGGAAGACGAAAAGAAGGAGTGGAAGTAGGAAGGCGAGAAGAAGGAGGAGGAGGAGGAAGAGGAGGGGAGGAAGAAGAGGAGAAGAAGGAGGAGGGGGAGTAGGAGGAAGGCGAAAAGGAGGAGGAGGAGGAGGAGGAGGAGGAGGAGGAGGAGGAGGGGTAGGAAGACCAGGAAGACGAAAAGTAGGAGGAGGAGGAGGAGGAGGAACAGGATGACGAAAAGAAGGAGGAGGAGGAGGAGCACGATGACGAAAAGGAGGAGGAGGAGGAAGACCAGAAAGACGAAAAAAAGGAGGAGGAGGAGGAATAGGAGAGGAAGAAGAATATTCTGTCAACAAAAAGTAGGAGGAGGAGGAGGAGGAGGATAACGGAGGAGGAGGATAGGAGAGGAAGAAGAAGGAGGAGGGGGGGGGGAATATCGCACCGGGGAATAGGTAGAAACGAGGAAGAGGAGGAGGTGGAGGAGGAGGAGGAGGAGGAGGGAGGATGTTGAAAAAATTAAAAAACGGATGAACTCCTTTGAATGGAGATAACTCCTATCATAAAACGATACTACGGCCCTCTGGTCCGTATGGGTACCACCAAAGTCTCTTAGGTACTGACTCCAGATATTACCCCGAAGGGAGCATTTAGGCTCGTTTCACACGTATCGACTTTTCGCCGTGCGCCGTCCACGACACGACGTCGTGGTCTCAAATCACTATGGGTGTCTATGGATGCTTTCACACATGGTCGTGTGGAAGCGGCCATAGACACCCATGGTTATTTGAGAGGACGGCGCGGCGTCGTGTCGTGGACGGCGCAAGGCGAAAAGTCGATGCGTGTGAATGGAGCCTGAACCAGGTTTTCTTACTTTGTACATTATTCTTGGGTGCATGTGGACCTCTGCGCCAAATTTGGTCAAGATCCATAAACAAATGGCGATGTATGATTCAATGTGCGTTCGATTCAGAAAGAATTCTGGGGCGAACGTAAATATTTTTGTACTGCGTGTTGGAAGTACTGCATTACTACATATTTGAAAACCTTATTTGAAATTCATAGATGCCATCGAAGATATACGAAGTCTGTTTCAGTTGTTTGATGTAGATTTCAGGCCCTTTTCGGTCCGTTTCGGATTTTATAACAAACATCCAGTCTGGGATAAGATTGTCTTCGTTCATGTATTAATCCAGGAGGTACTAAGCCCTCCATGACAAATAAGATAAAGAATCAATGATAGATGGAAAAGAAGTAGTGGTAGTAGTAGTAGTAGTAGTAGTAGTAGTAGTAGTAGTAGTAGTAGTAGTAGTAGTAGTAGTAGTAGTAGTAGTAGTAGTAGTAGTAGATGATTATGAAGAAGAAGAATAGGAAAAAGGAGAAGAAGAAGAGGAAGGAGAGGAAGGAAAGGAAGAAGAAGAAGTAGTAGTAGAAGAAGAAGAAGAAGAAGAAGAAGGAGAAGAAGGAGAAAGAAAAAGAAGAAGATGAAGAAGAAAAAGAAGAAGAAAGAGGAAGAAGAAGAAGGAGAAAGAAGAAGAAAAAGATGAAGAAGAAAAAGAAGAAGAAAGAAGAAGAAGAAGAAGAAGAAGAAAAAGAAGAAGAAGGAGAAAGAAGTAGAAGAAAAAAGAAGAAATAGAAATGGTAATGATAAGTAGAAGAAAAAGAAGAAGGAGGAGGAGGAGGAGGAGAACAACAACAACAATAACAAGAAAAAGGAAAAAATGGGGAGGAGGAGAAGAAGAAGAAGAATAACAAGAAAAAGGGAGAGGAGGAGGAAGAGGAGAAGAACAATAATAACAAAAACAAGAAAAAGGGGAGAAGGAGGAGAAAAGAAAAAAGAAATGAAGAAGAATAAAAGAAAGAAGAAAAAAGAAAGAGAAGAAGAAGAAAAAGGAGAGGAAGAAGAAGAAGAAAAATAAGAAGAAGAAAAAAAAGAAGAAGAGGAAGGATAAGAAGAAGAAGAGATGAAGACATACATTTTGCATTTTGAGTAAGAAGAAGAAGAAAAGAAGAAGAAAAAGGAAAGAGAAGAAGAAGAGGAAAGAAGAAGAAAGAAGAAAAAGAAGAAGAAGAGTAGTTACTTGATTTATAACGATCCGTTGAGAAATGGTGACGTCGTTGCCCAAGCACTGAGGGCACAGGTGAGCTGACATCCCACTCACTAGAATAATTTTTCTTTAAGAGTTGTTCCGAGATCCGCAGCCCCCAGATAACCGGCCACAGCCATCGGCATATCAATGTATGGATATGTTAATATATGAACTTATGAGCATGCGAACATATGAATATATGTATGTATTAATATATCAATATAAAAATCATGCCTTATCAGGTATAAAGGACTTTTTTACGTTGTTGACTTCCTGCGTCTGACTTAACCCTGAAAAAATGAACATGAGTATATAGATATAATAATATATGCGCACATGAATATATATATATATATATATATATATATATATATATATATATATATATATATATATATATATATATATATATATATATATATATATATATAATGGAGAAACCACAGGGAAAATAAAGATCGGAATACTAAACGTTTTCGTCTACTACGACATCCTCTGAGGATGTAATAGACGAAAACGTTTAGTATTCCGATCTTTGTTTTCCTTGTGGTTTCTGCATGATCAATTGGTCACGCGTTTTTTGTGTTTATTTTTGTAATACACACACACACACACACACACACACACACACACACACACACACACACACACACACACACACACACACACACACACACACACACACACACACACATATATATATATATATATATATATATATATATATATGTCTAAAGAAAAATGTAGTAGCAGAGGAGAGAATGGCAGGAAAGTACTTTCCTGAAGAGGGCTACATTTGGTAGCCGAAATATAGAATCTTCT
>NC_134815.1:2570000-2572500 GCF_046742065.1 Oratosquilla oratoria | reverse complement strand
TTTTACACGGTTGTTCTTAATACAATTCCCTTTTTATAGATTTTGTATATATATATATATATATATATATATATATATATATATATATATATATATATATATATGTGTGTGTGTGTATTTACCTAGTTGTATTTACCTAGTTGTATTTTACGGGAAGGGGAGCTATGCTCGTGGGGTACCGTCTTCATATCTCATTTTATCTAAACTATTTTTAAATTCATGTATTGTTTTTGCACACACCACTTTCTCATCTAACTTGTTCCAGCTGTCTATTACTCTGTGAGGAAAGCTGTTCTTTTTCAAATCTCTTCTATAGCTGTCTTTTTTTATTTTCTTTCCGTGTCCTCTAGTATTTCTGTCATCCCATTTTATCAGATTCTCTCTGTCAGTAATTTCTATGCCTTTCATGATTCTGTAAATAGCTATCAAGTCTCCTCGCTCTCTTCTTTGCTCTAGTGTCTGTAGTTCAAGTTTTTCTAGTCTCTCTTCATATGATAGTTTTGAGAGTGTTGGTGCCAATTTTGTAATTGCTCTTTGTATTCTTTCAAGTTTTTTTATACATTTTTTTGTACTTGGTGACCATATCGTTGCTGCATAGTCCAATCTTGGTCTTATCAGGGTGATTAGGATTTTCTTCACCATTTCTTCATCCAGGTATGTAAATGCAACTTTGATTGTTCTTATTAAATGATAAGTTTCTCCAAAAATCTTATTTATATGTTTTTCAGGTGACATATTATTCATAACAATGACTCCCAGGTCCTTCTCATTTTCTACTTTTTTTATTCCTTCTTCTCCCAATTTATATGCTCCTGTTATTCTGTTTTTGCTTTTTCCAAATTCCATTATACTACACTTTTTTGTATTGAACTCCATCTCCCACTTCCTACTCCATTCTTGTACCTTATTTAAATCTCTCTGTAGTGATTCACAATCTTCTTCAGTTTTCACTCTTTTCAGTAGTTTTGCATCATCTGCAAAGAAGCTCATATAGCTTTCAATTCCTTCATCCATATCATTAATATATATAGCAAACATTATTGGGGCCAGAACTGTTCCCTGCGGAACACCGCTTATTACTTCATCCCATTTTGAGTGCTGGTTTCTTATCACTACTCTCATTTTTCTTTCTTGCAAAAAGTCCTCCATCCAATTTAGTAGTTTGCCCTGTATTCCTCCTTCAGTTTCTAATTTCTTAAGCAACTTCTTATGTGGTACTTTGTCAAAAGCTTTCTTTAGATCTAAAAATGCACAGTCCGCCCATCCATCTCTTTCTTGTATTATATCTATTAGCCTTGAATAGAAACATATTAAATTGGTGACGCATGATCGTCCTTGTCTGAATCCAAATTGCCTTGGATTTAACACTTTGTTTTTTTCTAAATATTTTACCCATCTACTTTTGATAATTCTTTCAAATTTTTTTGCTATTGTACTTGTTAGAGAGACTGGTCTATAGTTGGTAGGTTCTTCTTTATTTCCTCCTTTGTATATAGGTACTATATTTGCTTTTTTCCAATCTTCTGGAACTTTTCCTTCTTTCAAGGAACTATTTAGTATGCTATGTATTTTGTCTGCCAGTTCATTCCTGCATTCTTTCAGTATCCAGTTTGCTATTTCATCTGGTCCATGCGATTTTCTGACATCAAGATTACTCAAGTGTGTTAATATTTCATTCTTTGTTACTTCTATTTCTTCCATAGGGGGACTTTCTCTTTCCATTCGTTCTCTTCAGGTTGTATGTTCTCCCTTGTAAACACTGATTTAAAATGTTTGTTCATAATTTCCGCCATTTCCATTTCCTCAGTGTATTCAACTCCCTCCTGTCTTAATTTCTCCAAGTCTTGTTTGTTTTTCAGTTTATTGTTTACAAATCTGTAGAATAGTTTCGGTTGATCTTTACACTTTTCTATGATATATTTTTCATATTTTCTCTTTTCCTCTCTGCACATTTGTACATATTCATTTCTATAGCAGGTATATATTTTCCATTTTTCAGGTCTTCTGTCTTTTTTCCATCTGGTCCAGGCTTTGTCTCTTTTGTCTTTTAACTCCCTACAGCTTTTGTTGTACCAGCATTTTACATATTCTTTTTCTTGTTTTTGTCTTGGGACATACTTTTCCACTCCTTTTTTGTAAATTTTTGTCAAAATATTCCATTTCTCTTCTACTGTTGTTTCTTCTTATACATATACATGCATATGTATACATGCGTATATATCTATATATAATATATATATATATATATATATATATATATATATATGTGTGTGTGTGTGTGTGTGTGTGTATTCACCTCGGATCTGCTGCAGCCTCTTTTCGAGACAGCCAGACACCACCCTACGGCAGTGAGCTCAGAGCTCATTATTAGCAGATCTCTGGGTAGGTCTGAGACCACTCACACTCCACACACCGGGTATGCAAGGTCACAACTCTTTGACTAACGTCCCGTACCTACTCGCTGCTAGGTGAACAGGGGCTACACGTGAAAGGAGACAAA
>NC_134815.1:2532500-2565000 GCF_046742065.1 Oratosquilla oratoria | reverse complement strand
AGCGGGAATCTTCTGTTTTGAAATATATTTACTCATTTGAATGTAAACTTATTTACACACTTGAAGTTTAGTGATTGTAATCCTTCATGTAATCCTGTTGAGTTTTAATGAATAGTGTTAAACGTTATTCTGTGCGTTTCATTTTTCTTGATTTTCTTGATTTTAATAAAATCAAGTGGCGACCTTGTAATTTCTATTGGAGTTTTCCCAAAGACATGGGGTCTTGGGAACTCAGTCACCCATTCACTCTTACTATGTGTTACGAGTCTGACAACTTTACAATTTCTATTTGAGTTATCCCAAAGACATGGGGTCTTGGGAACTCATTTCACATACTTAATCTATTGCAAGTCAGATAGGTGAGCGAGATTCGTAACAATATATATATATATATACATATATATATAAATATATATACATATATGTATACATACACATACATATACGTATATACATATATATACATATATATATATATATATATATATACATACACACGCACATATATACACATACATACATATACATATATAAATACACATGCATATATACACAAACATACATATATATATATATATATATATATATATATATATTATATATATATATATACATATACATACATATACATATATATATTATATATATATTATATATATTCATGTATACATATACATATATATACATATATATTATATATATATATATATTTATATATATACACATGTTGATCTAAATTATGACAAATGCAACTGAAGGCGGAGAAGGTACACGAGGAACAATGGAAGAACCTCACTGCCTCAACCCTTCGACCCCCAGGGTCCCGATCACAAAGCTCAACAACCAAGCACAACATGGACATCCTACACACGGCCATGCAATCCCACAGGGCGCCCAGGAACGGTTGCCGCCCTCGGAACACCCGCCCGCCCGCCTGTTCTCCTCGACCACCAACAAACCTGAAGCTCCCGCCAAGCACACAAAACCCTCTCCTCCGTCGATGCCATTACCAGCATCAGTATATGCTGATTCCATTGCCCTTCCCAACTTCTTCGCTGAACCCCAATCACAATTGTACTGTCCCAGTCCGGAAGGCGGCCATGTGTATCTATGTGTCTTACTATGGAATTAGAAAGCCTGTGGGTTCTTACATCATTTTTGTGTTCATATAACCTTTTTTTTTCTAATCCACGACCTGTTTCCCCAAAATATTAAGATAGGCAATTTTTACAAGGTATTCTGTATACAATATAACTTTTATTGGTATGGTTATTATAATTACGTGTAACCAAATGTCCCACTTTGCTAACCGATGTTCTAGCTATCATAATACCTGTTTTTAAGAGGACTTTGTCTAGGATTGAATTAATGTTGGAATTTGGAACTGTGGGATATCGTGTTTCTTTGTTGCAATTATTGATATCTTTACTCTTCTTATTTATTTCCTTAGCTTTCTTTTTTAATTTAAGTAGGAGACCTTCGGGATATCTTTGCAATATCTTAGTGTGTGTGTGTGTCTGTGTTATGTGTGTTTGTGTGTGTGTGTGTGTGTGTGTGTGAAGTCAGTACAAATAAACAAGAATAGAAGATCACTTAGAATAATATACAAACTTACTCAGATGCCAGGCAGAAGAAACTCTCCTCGGATGAAATAGCTGTAACATCAGTAATAGAATCACATCGTCATACAGTGAAAAAAAAGTGCGGAATTCCTAACAAGGGGCAACTATATATATATATACATACACACACGTAGCCTACTTATACCTATCTATATAAATCTATTATATATATATATATATACATATATATACATATATATACATATATATATATATACATATATATATATACATATCTATACATATCTATACACACATATACATATATATATATATACATATATATATATACATATATATACATATACATGTGCATATATATACATATATATACATATATATTTATACATATATATACATATATATATATATATATATATACATATATACACACACACATATATATATACATATATACACACACACACACACACACACACATATATATATATATATATATATATATATATATATATATATATATACATATATATATCACTGGTGAGAAATGTAGTAACACATTTGTAAATCGCAACTAACACCACAGTCGGACGAAAGGAAAAAGTTGAGTAAGCGAAACTATATATTTCGATTGCTAATTGCAACCCTTTTCAGTAGTACCTACTGAAAAGGATTGAAGTTAGCAATCGAAATGTATAGTTTCGCTTACACAACCCTTTCTTTCGTCCGACTGTGGTGTTGTGATATGTATATAGTATATCTATATATAAAGAATTACTAGTTGATGTAAGTTGATTATATTTGTTATTTTAATCAAATTGTTAATATATCAGTCAATCACTGAATCAATCAATCAGTTATTTCGAGTCCAAAACTGAATATAAATTCTGCCATATCATTCTTGCTTCGCACGATTGCGTCCTCTGCCGCATCGCTCTTGCAAACTTCTCTATCTCGTCTCTCCACCTTCTGTCTGGCCTCCCTCTTGCACGCTCCCCATCTCGCAGCGTCCACTCAGTAACGCACTTACTCCATCGCCCGTCATTCTTTCGCGCTAACTTTCCTGCCAAATTCCACTTTTTTTTTTTTTTCCGCGTCCACAATATTTTTCACCAATGTCTGATCTCTCACCCAACTTTCTTTCTGCCTTCCAGCGTTATTCCCACATTGGTCTTTCCATTCTGTTCTGTACACTCCTTAGTTTTGCCTCCATAGCTTTCGTCAGTTTCCAAGTCTCACATCCGTAGATTATGCCAGGCATTATTCACTGATTGTAAACTTTCCACTTCAAACATGATCTTATATTTACCAAACATTTTCCAACCAACTGCAGTATATCTTTTTATTACATAATCATGATCTTTAGTCACTTTTAGCACCTGTATTACATAATTATACCCTTCAACTTCTTCAAGACTCTTACCATCGATTATATTCAATCTTATCATTTCATTGGAAGTTCTCAAAATCTGTTTGTGAAAAGTCGGTGGTTAGGTCTGGCAGAGTTAGTGGGGTGTCTATTGTTTTCTCTTGTTCCAGTTAATCTACTCAGGAACTAGTGTAGAAAACGTCCTGTGATAAAGTTAGGGTGGCACCTGCCCCTACTGGCTGACCCTCCTGTACGCGATTAGCCCAATCGACGTTGGTACGGTTGAAGTCGCCTTCCAGTCTACTACCCGATTATTTCCAGTCACCACCTTTTGTATCCCCTCTACTTCAGTCAAGGTCCTTGAAAGCAAATACTCGTGATCTGCCTGTCATTATGACCGATTGAAAGGTGCGTACTCTATGATATCTGATGTGATATCTTTGTCTTGTACCTTTTTGGTTCTTATATCTTGTCAGTCAATATCTTTTACTGAATATAACTTTATTTTTCTATTTCCCGTTAAAATCATTCATATTCAACAAATCATTTCCTGGGCTCCTAGATTTTTGTTGATTAATTCGCCATTTTGGTTTTTAGTAGATCTTCAAACTGTACGTGGATATTAGACCATTGCTATTAGCAATGAGTTTCGATTTAGCCTGACCTGGGCTCAAACTTGATTTCATGTTCTTCCTGTGCTACCATTTTGCTATGAGGATCCCTGCCATCTCTTGGTGTTGACTGCTAGGGGATTTGACTATTGTTACCAACACCAAGGTTCAGACTTTTTTTCTCTGGGCCCAAATTTTGACTCTAAGTTCATCTTGCAGTGGCATCATTTTGTTATGAAGTCCTTACATTTATCGCAAGATTTGTTTTCAGGTTCTGCAAATTTATAGTATTATTTGTTTTAAATTGAGCTCTGGGTTTCTTGTGCCGGAAAAAAGTCGTTAATGTGCCAAGTTTGGCACGCGTGCCAAAGAATGCCCACTCATGATGTAGAGCTACGTACCTGTACTGTGCCTCTTGTATGTGAAAAATCATAATTTCAAAACTGTGGTCTACGATACATGTAAAGCCATACACACTGTCACCCCGGTGGTTCCTAGTCCTCTTGTAGAATCGTGACCACTGACACAAGACCCGCGCCTTCTAAAACGGTTTTTAAAGCTTCAAACTGAACTACATTGCACTGCCTCTGCAGGAGGTTTATTCCATTCATTAACTACCTTTCCCTGTCTTGCGCTCTTGTATTCCTCTTACCAATTCGCTACCCTAATCTTCTCCAGATCACTCTTTACATTGTATTTATATTGAAGTCATACACACAAACATATACCAAAAAGCAATTTTCCTTCTTATTAGAGGATAGCCGAACAAGAGCATATACTCACCTTGTAGTCATCCTATACTCGAAAAAAAAAAAACGTTCGGTGAAGGGTCATCCCTGAATCACGCCTCATTGCTCAGGTCAGAGACAAGCAGATGACCCGAACAATGCAGCAGGAGGCAGGGATGACCTTCGCGAGGGTTTTGGTGTCTTAAAGTCCAACAAGTTAGCGATCACTGCAAATATTTGTACAGCGAATTTGAAGAATCTTGTTCTTTTTTGTCTATCCCCCGTGTAGGGGGAAAAAGCCTTTGGTATATGTATGTATGTACTAAACCTATTTCTACATTTTTCTTGTTTTACTGACGGTCGTTGCTGAAAGTCTACATTTAACTCTCTCTTAAGACCGATTTGTTGACTTGATAACGACATATTTTTAGTTAAGCCCTAACCCAGTTATGATAGTGATATTCTTTCTTTAAGGGAACCCACAAAGGACCGCTCAGATATGGTGTAATGAGGTTTGGGAACGGAATTTGGACTTGTAATGTATATTGTCAACGCATCTCTAGATCAGATACCCCATTTCTGGTCACGAATCCGTGTTGTCATAATGTCAAATACCATCATTGGGTCCACATTGGGATTTGATCCGAAAGAAATCCATGTTATTTGCACCTACCACGTTGCATGAAGTGCCGAGAAGGATCACAATGAGTATTCTTTCATTATCTATTTCTTGACAGGCGTCTCTATCCTTTTATCATTTCTCTGAATTTTTTCTACACATATTATTCAATACTTTTCATAGAAAAATAGTTAACAACTGGAACAACCTCTCATCATCTTTTGTAGATGTCTCAAGTGTGCAATCGTTTGAGAAGAGACTAGACAAGTACTGGGATCAACAAGAAGCGAACTTCAACTGTGATGCAATATCGTCTTCTGAGTCAAGTATCAAATAGGATTGAAGATCTGGAGACAAAGGCAAGTTGACCTGCGTTCAGTATCCACTTCGCTGTCAAGTCAACACACACACACACAACACCTTTCATCCTGATCCTAAGTCACCGTCTTGTATGAAGGATTTGCTAAATAAAACAACGCCAAACGCTAATCTTCAGAATTTATTTTTTACAAAAATAAAGCTCAGATTCAAACACCCGATTGTCATGGTGATTCAGTTGGAGTAATTTATCTGATAGGGCGGAGTCGAGTCAGCATAAACAGCTGCTTTACCTTTTGACATCATGAGATGCCTGACGCCAAAGCGACCTGTTGTCGTCCACACGTCACTGTGGCTCCTGGCGCCAAAAGCAAGCAGGTGGCGCCAGGGAACCAGCTGCCGTGCGCACGTCACGGGGCGGGGGAGGGGGGAGTGGGTCGCCAATACAATTATCGTCTAGACCAGGGGTACTCAACCCATACCTTATGCGTTGCTGTTCTCCTCCTGGAAAGATCAATTCACGGGATGGGAGTGGGTCGCCAACACGATCATCGTCTAGGCCAGGGGTACTTAACCTTCGTCACGTATCTCATATCTTATGAGTTACTGTTCTTTAGCCTTCTGGAAAGATCAATTCAACACTGAATTGAATCGCTGAACATCCACTAACTACCACTAATTTTCGGTTTGTGGTCTCCATGGACCACAGGTTAAGGACCGGTCCTCTAGACGCCCATGTGGGCTTAGACGAACCGTGGAGGGCCACTGCGGGCGGATGGGAGGGCGGACGGGATTCGCGGGTCATTTCGAAGGCCCGGGGTGGGGGGTAATTAAACCGATAACCATTGATAAAACGAGGCGCGGTACTTCGAAGGGGAGCTGCAAGCAGTGGCGGCGGCCCATCCAAGCCGGTTAGGGTGCGAAATGGTGGGCGGTCACGCTCCACTCTCTATCTATCTTCCGCACGCCGAACCAGAAGCCCGCGTAGATTAATGCTACCACTAGGATTACTAAAAGGGGAGATGGGTTTAAGGTGGTATTTACATGCGCTTAGTGTACACAACAAATAAATATGAGGGAAGTGCGAGAACAACGAGGGGAGGGGGAGGGGAGGGGGGATGTAGACAGAGATAGGGCTCGCTTGCACACACGTAGATTCTAAAGTTCATCGACAGTTTTATGTTATCCTATTGACACCTTCATTGGTGCATGATTACTATGTTGGAAATATGTCTAAAAATTAGTCTAAGATCCAGGTACTGCATATATATAAACTGATGTTTTGTGATGTCGCCCATTACCAAATAAGGAGACCACAAGACTGCCGAGGAACTTTGGAATTTAGTTGTAAACATCCACGATCCAAACCACTTGACTGGGAGATCGCCGAAGCCAGGGTCGGGGGGTTGAACTAGGTATTCGGACAAGCGCAAGTTTAGCTGTAGGGACCCTGGCTTGATGAGGGAGTGATCAGTCAATAAGACTCAGAGGTGTCCGATCTTCCAGCCTCCGACCTTGGCTTCAGCTTCGGCAATCTCCTAGTCAGGGGCTGTGGGGGAAACATTTGGATCATGAGAGTTCCAGATCGTGCAGAAGAACTTGTTCAGCTGAACTCGTGCATATGAATTCGTGAAGACGAACTAACATAGACGAACTCGTAAGAACTCGTAGGGCGAAGGGGGGGGGTGTATGTACTAACGCAGACGTAACCTCGTAGAAAATCGAGCTTACATGTTCTAGTACTATCCGCCGAGGCTTCACGAAAGACCTCCTCCTCATTGTATCTGAGCTGGAGAATGAGTGATCTCTGGCTGGAGTTGGCATAGGAGAGTATACAGGAGCAGAGCAATACGGCATTCGAAGTCCCGATGGAGTCGTGTTCAGGTCTAAGGGTCAAAGGCCCCTGGCCTTTGTCCACTGAAAAATCCCCTGAGGTCTGTGTGGGTTTACTAAACCCACGGGGGCGCGTCTCAAGGGGCGATAGAGATAGGTTTAGGGGTCGTTCTGGGGTTGAACTTCACCCCGTGAGGGTTTTCTTGTATCATGGAACTAAGGGGTTTGTATTTGGTACTGTTGTGTTGAGTGTGTTGAGGTGCCACCTGGGGTACTCCCAAAGCGATCCCAAAGACCGTGTCCCATCGAAAAGTGTGTACTGGGTTTCCTGGCTTAGTGAGATACAAGGTGTTCTTCAGAGCGGCGCCTTAGAAAAAAAAAAAAAAAAAAATAGAAGCATGTATATGTAGAAGTCAGCCCCCCATTAGATTTTCAATGTGCTTCCTCTCTCTGATCAAGGACTCAGGAGCCTTCTGCGAGTCGAATGTCTTCTCCTTCTCCTCCTCCTCCTTCTTCCTCCTCTTCCTCCTCCTGCACTTGGGGTCCCTTAGACGGCCTTATCCCCGCTGAAGCTGCTGTAGACTTGCCGCGTCTCATAGGACTTGGTGAAGGTCTTGCGTTTGGTTCCGTCCGGAAGCATCTCCTCGGACCCTCCTGCAGCGTGACTCTCCTTCTCCCGCCGCATTTCGTTGCCGATGACGGATCCGTCGGCGCCCTTGATCACCGAGTTCTCGTTCAGGCTCCTGTTCTTCCTCTGGATGCCCGGTTCGGGGATGTCGGCCCAGCGCTTCTCCTCCCGCTCCGTGGTCGTGTTGCCCTTGGTCACCACGTCCCTTGTTGTCGTGGCGTTGTTGTTGGGGGTCGTGGCCACCACCCCACGGGAGGGCGGCGCTGCGTCCCGCTCCGACCCGTGAAGCGAGTGGCGTCGCATCATGTCCTCCATCTCGCGCTGCGACTTCTCCACCATCTTGTTGAAGGAGGACCAGTGGCCGTCCTGAGGCTGATGGTGCGTCTGGACGGTCGTGGTGGTCGCGGCGCCGTCGGAGGGCTTCCCGGCCGGCGGGAGGAGCGAGGGGTCGATGTGCTTGCGGTCCGGTTTCCGAACGGTGACCGACTCTCGGTGGAGTTCGGGCGGGAAGGACTTGAAGGCGGTTTGGCCGTTGGTGGTGTGGGTGGTGGGTGTGGCCCTCGAGGTCGGCACTCCGGCTGCCGGGAGCGATTCGTAACGGGTCACGTGCACACTGCGGGACTGGTTCTTGGAGTCGATGGCCTGAGGAAGGGCGGGGGGCAGAGCCAAGGCAAAGGATTAACAAACAAAACAAAACAGAACAAAGGCAGGATGCGCCGGCTCGCGCGGGTAAACAAACCCAATTGACACTTGTCCTTTCAAGCGGCCGGCTCAGTTCACCGGTGTGATATCATCACTGACGTCACGCAGTGTGACATCATCAGTGACGTCACGCCATGCCCACTCGGTAGCTGTCTTTGAGTCAGAGGTCTTCTAGTCGCCTCGAGTTTACGCGGACAGCTACCAAAGACACACGACATGACGTCACTCGATTGGACGCCGCTCATTGGACGGACGTGTGCCAATCGGGCTTTGGATAATAAAGGTTGTAATAACTTAAAAAAAAGTGCAGAAACAAAGGGTGTAGTAACTTAAAAAGGTGTAGTAACTTAAGGGTGCAGTTACTTAATTCTAGTAGTAATCAAAAAAGGTTTTAGGAACTTAAAAGGGGACAAATAATGCAAAACAAATGAAGGATGGGGTGGAACGCGGCAGAGCAAGAGGTACTAGAGGCTACTTAAAGAGTTGGTTAGTGACTAACAAAACTATTTCTGGAAAAAGGAAAAGATAGATTAGATATGGTAAATATCAACTAAAATTATTGAGCACGTTTTTATGTCTTTTTGTAAGATTTGTTTGAGCAAGATCTGAGCTGTTCCTCTTGGCTTTATCTATATCAATTGTACACGTGCATATACATATACATGCATACATACACACACACAATATATATATATATATATATATATATATATATATATATATATATATATATATATGCAAGAGTAACCACTGGGAAAGAGAAACTAAACGAAGCAGAGCGCTTTCGTATATTACATCTTCAGTGCAAAATACTTTGCATTGAAGATGTAATACACGAGAGCGCTCTGCTTCGTTTAGTTTCTCTTTCCCAGTGGTTACTCTTGCATAATTGAACACAAGTTACCAATGTTTCTCATTATCATATATACACACACACACACACACGTCACCGCCTACAGCCCTACACCATGGCACTAACGAGCACCCGATAAGTTTCCTGTCGCCGGGTAATTCTATTCAACAAGGGGGGGGCAATCCGCCTTCCAGGATCCTAGAGGATATCTATCAATAGCGCTCATGCGGACGATTCCCAACAAAGAGGCTCGCACCTAAATCCCAAGTTAATCCAAATTTGATCTGACTTAATTAATCTAAACAAGTTTGGTCCAAGCTGGCTCTCTCTGGTGAATTGATTTGGATCGGTCTGATATTTACGATTTACAAATAGGTGGCTTAATCTTTATCGATTTGTACTCGACTTATATGTCGATCTAACGTTTCTTGTTTACGAATAGGAGGTTCTTAATAGTCTATTTTTATTGACTTATACTCCTTATCTTAAACTTTATTGACTTACGGACTTGTACGTCGATCTAACGCTTTTTATTTACAAATAGGAGGTTCTTAATAGTCTACCTTTATCGACTTGTGCTTGAGATCTATCTTCTTCCCAGTCTACTCACCTCCTTTCCCACTTACCTAACTTTTTATCAACCGACCTACCTACCTACCTACCTTCTACCTAATATTTAGTACCCAGATGTAAGTTGCCTTTGATAGTCAATTTCTATCGACTTATACACGGGAACCATCTCTTTTGAAATACACACTTGGTTTAATTTCAGCTTAATGTCACAAACTACCCCTATAAGGAGACTAAGACGGTGCCCCTTACTGAGTATTTTGAAACGTGGAATTTAACGAACCCTACCCTTGGTCCAACTCGCTGGCGGCAGGATTTGAACTAGGGCTATTCGTACTCAGAAATACAATAATGACTGATGATTCAGTTTAACGTTGCGAACTCCCCCTATCAGGAGGCTATGACGGTACCCCTTACAGAGGACTTTCTAGCGTGGAACTGAATGAGCCATGCCCTTGGTCCAACTCGCTGGCGGAAATTTTCAAACCGCCGCCACCTCGATCACCGCCACAAGAAGCGACGCTCTAACCCGCTCGGCCGGCGAACTTCCGTGGAGGCACTTACCAACTTGGGTGCGTTGATGGTGAGGACGCCGTCGCGGGACAGGGCGGAGGAGATGGCGTTCAGGTCGACTCCTGAGGGCAGCATGAAGCGGCGAGTGAAACGCTGTGTGGAGACCGCGTTTCCTTCCTTCTTCTCGATCTTGCCCTCCACGACCACAGTGTCGTCCACCGTCTTCACGTTGATGTCTTCGGGCGAGAAGTCCTTGACGTCCACCACGATCTGCCAAAGTTGGGGAACGTGAATGAGGTGCAAGAACGTGTCTGAACGTGTCTGGACATGTCTGAACGTTTCTGGATGTGTAAGAACGTGCCTGAACGTATCTAAGCATGTCTTAACGCTTCTGGATGTGCAAGAACGTGTCTGGACGTTCCTGGATGTGTTAAAACTTGCCTGAACGTATCTGAGCGTGTTTGAACGTGTTGCAAAAGGTACTACAGGCATATCACATTACTGGATGAAGTGTGGCAGGGTGGGGGGAGGGGGAGAGGATGAAAAGGACACGTTCGAGATAGGATAGGAATAGTCAGGTTAAGTTTGTCAGGTTAGGCTAGATTACGTTAGGTTTAGGTTAGGGCACAGGTGAGGAAAGAAATTTTCTAAGAAGGAAATAGGCAAGAACTGGTTTACCCACAGAATGTTTAACGAACAGGATAGACTCAGTAACCATGTAGTAGTGAGCGCTGAAACTATCGGTTGTTTTAAGAGAAGGTTAAATAACTTTATGGATGGAGATAACAGGTGGTAGGGGGCATGGAACTCTCTAGCGTAGGCCTTCTGGACTGACAGGGTAGGATAGAGTCCTTTACAGTCTAAAACACTGATTCTTAACCTGGGGGGTGGGGTCGTTTTTGGGTTTCTTAGGGGGGGTCACAAAGGATTCGGGAGAATAATAAATTTTCATGTTTGAATTAGACCCTTGGGTTTCGACCAGTCTGGTGAGTGCAACACTGGTGATCCACAAGTGCGGTGGCCTGCTACAGTAAACCTATCAACCACAACCAGTATTTCATGTTGCTTTTTCACAAGGTTCACCGTTTCAAAGTTTGATTATGGGGTGAGGGGGTTACGGTAATACCCTGAAGAGTCTCGGGGGGTCATAGCATGAAAAAGGTTAAGAACCACTGATCTAGAACACTGTTCCCCAATCCTGGCAAGGTCGCCAAGCTTTTTTACTGGGGTTGCCAAGACATCTTGTATGCTAATCTTTTTAAATTCATATTGCTACAATGAAATTCAATGATGATAACTTTGTCTTTGACAACCTTACAATACATTAGTGAGGGTCGCGGTCATATCATGAGGATCATATCGGGGTCGCCTGAAAACAAGGTTGGGAAACACTGCTCTTGAAGGACAGTTCATCCCTACCTTATACTTATCGTCCTCCTCTTTGCACGAGACGGCCTGGGAGTCATCGGAAGACACATTGGAGGAACGGATCTGACGGTAGACTGTCTTGGTCTCCGACCCCGTGGCTCCCCCAGGGACGACGGACGTGGTCGTGGTGGAGGTCGGCCTGGAGGTCCCGTGGTCCCAACGTTCGACCACGTCCTTCATGGCCTTGTCCCACTCATCCCAAGAGTCCTTGAAGAAGGCGTCATCGTGGAAGGTTCCCCGCTTCTCCACGGTCACGGTTTTGGTCGTCTTGGTGCCCACCATGGCTTCTTCTGGTGATCTTCTTCGGGGTGTTGTGGTCTTCGGGTAAGCGCTTCACCTGTGGGAAAAAGGTGGAGGCTTGTTAGCGAGATGAAGGCCAAGGTACACTGAGGATCAAGAAAATAAATGAAGAACAAGGTACACTGATAAATAAGTAAATGAAATAGATGGATAAATAAGATAAATAAGTAAACGAAGCAGATAATAAATAAAAACAAAAGGGACCTCGATCTTCATCCGGGGGCCACAAACGTCCTGTACTAGGAGGTCATCTTATGAACACGCAAGAATATTTCACTACAAAAGGTTTCAGGCATTTTCAAGGGTCTCTTGAGACCTCGCGATGGGATATTTAAGAGTACACCTATTTCGAGACCACCAGCTCCCTCTCAAAACTCAGAAACTGCGTCAAGTCGACGACGACAATACATCTGGACTTCGAATTTCAGAATCTCATCCCGGTACTTCGATGACAACATCGTCAGGAAAGCCAAGTTCCTCCTTTGGTATTTTCTTCATTAGTTCCCTGATATGTTCCTCACCCACGGGGGTCCTACTCGGTGCCTTTAACAACTTGTCAAGGGAAGGTCTCGAGGGAAGACTTCAAGGGGGATCTCGAGGGGGATCCAGCCCATGAAGACACCTCACCTTCATCTCGTTCTCGCGTTTGACACGAGGACGACAGGTGGAGGACCTCACGTGGTGGTGAGGTCACCGTCGGAAGCTCTCAGCGTCTTCGCCATTACCTCTCTCGCCTCTTCCCCTTTCCGTTCTCAACCTGAGCCCCAACAAGCGTCTTGGTCTTCCCTTTACTCGTTTCCCTTCCCTCTCTGGTCATCTTCTCCCTAACCCCCGTTTCCTTCCATCTCCTTCTTTCATAATACCGTTGACAACGATAACAATAATAACAGCAAAAATAATATTGATAATGATGATAACAGTAATTAATAATAATAATAATAATAATAATAATAATAATAATAATAATAATAATAATAATAATAATAATAATAATAACAACAACAACAACAACGACAACGACAACGACATCGACAACGACAACAACGATAACAACGATAACAACATTAATAATATCAGTAATAATAATTATAATAATAAATAATAATAATAATAATAATAATAATAATAATAATAATAATAATAATAATAATAATAATAATAATAATAATAATAATAATAATAATAATAATAATAATAATAAATGGTAATAATGATAATAACGAATACAGTAATAGTAATAATAAAAATTACAATAATAACAATAATAACGAGAATGATAATGAGGAAAAAATTACATATTTTATAGCACGGATGGTAATGAAATTTATTGAAGTTATGACCAGGAGCAATAGATGAAGAGCAGGAAGAGGAGGTGGAAGAAGAGAAAGAGGAGGAGGAAGAGGAGGAGGAAGACCAGAATAAAAAGAAATCATAGGGTTAATCCAAACGGAAATACATATATATATGTGTGTGTGTATATGAAACCTAGGAGGGGAAGGAGGAGGAGGAAGAGGAGGAGGAGGAGGAAAAAGAGGAAGAGGAAGAGGAGGAGAAAGAGAAGAGAAGCGTGAGGTTTCCAATTATGGTCAATTAGCCCCTCAGCAGATATCTACTTATTTATATCTCGCCGCCCACCGTGGCAGGGAAGTGGGCGTGGGGGCGGCGCCGATGGGAGGCGAGGAAGAGAGGAGGGAGGGAAGGAGGGGAGGAGAGAAGAAGAAATGGAGGAGGGAGTAGTACAGGGAGTGAAGGGTGGAGGGAGGAGAGAGGGAGGAAAGAGGGAAGAGAGAGGGAGGAGGAGGAGGGTATGGGTGGGGAGGAAGGGGAGGAGGGAAGAAGAAATGGAGGGGGAGGAGGGAAGAAGAAATGGAGGAGGGAGTAATACAGGGAGAAAGGGATGGAGGGAGGAGAGAGGGAGGAGGAGGAGAGGAAAGGAAGGGGGAGGAAGGGAGGAAGGGGAGGAGGGACGAGGAAATGGAGGGGGAGGGAGAGAGGAGAGAGGGAGGAGAGAGGAAGGAAGGGGAGGATATGGATGAGGAGGGAAGAGGGGTGGGAGGAAGGGGGGAGGGAGTAATGCAGGGGAAGAGGGATGGAGGGAGGAAGGGGAGGGTATCGATGAGGAGGGAGGGAGGGAGGGAAATGATGGAGGCAAGGGGTGGTACTGAGAGAAGATGGAGAAGTAGGTAGCGAGTGAGGGAAGTAGGGGGGAGGTGGGAAGGCAGAGGGGAGAATGGGAAGGAGAGAGGAGAAAGAGAGAAGGAAGGAAGGAAGGAATGGGGGGGGGAATGGTGTAATTCCCCTTAGCCTTCTAAATCCACTACTTCCTTCTCAACCTTGTGGATAAAGTTGAAGTATAACTTGGAGGTCTGATGGTTGTAGCGAGCGATGACCTTGAACGCGAGGATTTGTTAATATCTCCCCTTCACTTGGAACAACATACATTATATATATATATATATATATATATTATATATATATATATATATATATATATTATATATATATAATCACGAAGAACCCACAGTCGGAATAAAAGGAAACTTAGAAGAAAGTATAGCTTTTATATTTCGGCTAATAGCTATAGCCCTCTTCAGGAAAGTACAGGTTACAAGAAATGATAGACATAAATACAATTGAGATATGAGTAGATGGGGAAGAGGCAAAGCTAAAAACATGTAATATTCCTTTTCAGTAATTGTCAGGTATATTCGGTTTCTGTGGATATCATAATAATCATTGTTATCTATTACCAAAGGCGTCTGCCCAAATTATTGTATACATAAATATTTCTACCGAATTCTGTAGCTGATTTCTGTATATACCTATGATCGATTATTTTCTCATCAAGAGGGCAAACCAAAATAAAAACCCTTTTTTTCTTTACCTCATTCAAGGACTTGCTGACGATAGTTACAAAATTAGACTGCTTCCCTGCATGGCAGCATTTTTTCCTTTTAACATGTTCCCGTCAGACGATTTTATTAATTTACACGGGACAGCCACACCACCTCGGGAGCGAAACGGTAAAGGATTTAAGCAACAGCTCGATCCTTAGACAAAATTTCACTAACCTTAGCTCTTTTTTCTTAGCTCTTTTTTCGCTAAGGTTCTTAATATAATGCGCAATACTCCTGTTCCCTTGGAGAGGATCTTCATAGCCCTTAACTGATTCCTAAACGAGTCTTTCAGAAATCAAAACCAATCTGTAAGCTATCGTCTATTTTTTATATAGATTATCGAGAAAGCTCATGGCCGCTGATAAAGTAAAGTATATCAAAAGAGTACCACTGGATTGCAAATCGATATTTTGATGAATGTGACGATATGACGTCACTGTCGGCAGATAAATGAATAAACAAATGTATAATCCAATAAGTAAATACATACTTAAAGAAATTTATTAATAAGTAGGTAAATAGATAATATGAATATATGAGCACAAGTAAATGTACATAAGTAAATAAATAAACGCATAGTAAACAAATGTATTGACAAATAGCTAAATAAACAAGATAAATTAATAAATTAACGAATAAGTAAATACAAAGATAAATAAATGAATTAATAGATGTGGAAATAAATACTAATGATGATAGACACATAGATAGATAAATGAATTAGTAATTAGGGAAATAAATGAATTAGTAATTAGGGAAATAAACACAAATGATGATAAATAAATAGACGCATAGTTAAAGAAACAGATGAACACAATTGAGTGATGAATAAACAATTATTGAAATAAATGAGTAAATAACTGAAGATGATCATGGTAGACTCACAACGGTCCCACTTAAGTTCGTGACTAGGTCGAGCTTAAGGATGACCTCCTTTAAGGTTCACCTCGCTAGGTGATGTATGTATATATATATATATATATATATATATATATATATATATATATATATATATATATATATATATATATAGTGAGAGAGAGAGAGAGAGAGATAGAGATAGAAAAAGAGAGAAAGAGAGATATATATAGATAGATAGATAGATAGATAGAGAGAGAGAGAGAGAGAGAGAGAGAGCTGCTGGCGTGCATCCAGCTGCCCCCCTCCCTCCCCTCCCGGAGCAAAATCGACAGCTGTGCCGAGGGAAGTTCCACCCATCAACCTCTGCAGCATCTCATCCTCATCCATCCACCTCATCCTCCTCTTTCTTCTCCTCCTCATATTCCATCTCCTCCTCCTCTTCTTCCTCCTTCTTCTCTCCCTTCTCCTCCTTCTCTTCTGCCTCCTCCTTCTCCTTCTTCTCCTCCTATTCTTCTTCTTCCTCTTCTTCTTCCTCTTGTTCTCTCCCTTCTCTTTCTCTACCGCCTCCTCCTTCTCCTTCTCCTCCTATTCCTTCTCTTCCTCTTCTTTCTCCTCCTCCTTCTTCTTCCTCTTCCTCCTCCTCGTCCTCCTCTTCCTACTCCTCCTCCTCTTCCTCCTCTTCCTCCTCACTCGCAACCTACTTGCAACCTCACAGTGACACGTGACGTCACAGCAGGTATTGGACTGACGTCATGCTCGGGGGGGGGTGAGGGAGGAAAGAGGAAGAAGAAGAGCAAGAGGAGGAGCAGGAGAAGGAGAGGAGGGTGAGAGGTGTGAGGGGAAGGAGGTGGAGGAGGAGGAGGAAAGGAGGGTGAGAGGAATGAGGGTAAGGAGGAGAAGGGGGAGGAAGAAGAAGAGGAAGAGGAGGAGGAGTAGGAGGAGGAGAGGAGGAAAAGGAGTGTAAGAGGGATGAGGGGAAGAAGGAGAAGAGGGGGAAAAAGAGGAGGAGGGGGAGGAGGGAAGGAGGAGGGAAAGGAGGAGGAGGAGAGGAGGGGAAGGAGAAGGAGGAGAGGAGGGGAAGGAGGAGAGGAGGGGAAGGAAGGAGGAGGAGGGTGAGAGGGATGAGGGAAAGAAGGAGAAGGGGGAAGAGGAGGAGGTGAGGAAGAGGAGGAGGTGAGGAAGAGGAGGAGGCTAGGAAGAAGATGGAGGACGCTAAATGATTCCCAGGTAAGGAGCCAGATGAACACATGTACACATACACACACACACACACACACACACACACACACACACACACACACACACACACACACACACACACACACACACACACACACACACAAGTAGGTTAAGCTACCATATTAAGAATTCAATCACGCGCAAGAGGGATGGATGTAGCGTAAATTATTATCATCATTTTTTTTTCTTCTGCTCTGTAATCTAGTGCCTGACATTTGAAAGACCCGAGTTTGATTCTTGGTCAGAGCAGAGTGATGACGCACAGAATTTGTACGCTGTTGACCCGTCTACACACAAGGGCCCCAGTTCCCCTTATAAGGAGGGCTGGCCAAATCAAAAGATAAATCTGTCTTGATTCCTCGCGAGAGAGAGAGAGAGAGAGAGAGAGAGAGAGAGAGAGAGAGAGAGAGAGAGAGAGAGAGAGAGAGAGAGAGAGAGAGAGAGAGAGAGAGAGCATAAGAACGGAGGAGAGTGCAAGAGACCATAAGGCCTACACCAGGCAGTTCCATGTCCATTACCACCTGTCATCCCCATCCGTAAAGTTAACGAGAGAGAGAAAGAGAGAGAGAGAGAAAGAGAGAGAGAGAGAGAGAGAGAGAGAGAGAGAGAGAGAGAGAGAGAGAGAGAGAGAGAGAGAGAGAGAGAGGGAGGGAGCATAAAATATATCAACATGAGAATAAAGACTGCAAGAGACCATAAGGCCTACACCAGACAGTTCATGTCCATTACCACCTATCATCCCCATCCATAAACAAACTTATCGAGAGAGAGGGATAGAGAGAGAGATATAGATAGATAGAGAGAGAGAGACGGGGGGGGGGGTTCTTTAGTCCCCCTCGCTCCGTTACCACGTAGTCACCTCTTATGACAAGCAAGGGACATGATGGCGGTATCCTTGTCCCCTCACGCCAGGATGGTTATACTAATGGGTACAACGACTATGTATTCTATATCAGTATCATGCAATCACATTTTTTTTTTAATCTATTTTTTTTATGGAATGGTTTCGTTAGGTCAAGTTATGTTAAGCTAGGAATAACGGTCGTATTCTTAAAAAATTATTTCCTTATATAAATCTTATATAAATCCTTGGAATGGAAAGATGATGAGGAAAGAATTTTCTAAGAGTACCATCGTAAGAACCTTAGGGTGGTATTCTTAAAAAAATCTTTCCTTGTATTAATCTTTCCCTTCCAAGGATTTACATAAGATTTATATAAGGAAATATTATTTTTTTCTTAAGAATATCACAGTAAGAACAATACGGTGGTATTCTTAAGAAAATCTTCCCATATATAAATCTTTCCCTTCCAAGGATTTACATAAGATTTATATAAAGAAAGTTTTTTTTTTTTTTTTTTTTAGAATACCACCGATAGTTTCATGTTCCGTGCTTGCGTGGTTCTGGAGTTTTACCCCATCTTGCCCCTGGGCAGGACAGGCCATCTCGATGAAATCTATTCGTGAGGAATAGAGGTTGCAGGGGGCCAAATGACTCGCACAAACGCGCAACCGAGGATTTTGGGTCATATATCATAGCTGTACTTTTTCATAAACATAAACAAACACCACGACGGAAAAGAGCAGAGTTTAGAATATTATACGATAAACTTGGTCCCAGGTCATACTTGTCAGGGCAGATCAAGTCTATAAAATTCTTGTTGAACAATTATTCTCTCGCTTTTATTCTAACTATTGTAGCTATTTAGTTTATCTAACTGGCAACCTTTTGGTAACGAAGGAGCTACTGCATTCGCTTAATTCTGTAAAGTCATTATTTGTAATAAATAAACTGAAAAAAATGACACTTTCAGCTGATTTGAAAAAGTGAGGGGTCGTTTATTTTCCCTTATTTTTTTTTTTGTCGTTTCCTTATTTTTTTCAGAGCTTAGGCTAACCTAACCTAACCTGATCTAACCTAGCTTAACCTAACCTCGTCGACCGCATTGGATATGTCGGTCGCACAACCTAGGTATCAGGGAAAACAAAAAAAGAAAAATGAAAGTGACATTCTCTTGATGGCAACACCGGTTCATGGGTTGTAGACGACATGACGTCACGCGGGCTGCCGCACCTCCTTATGAAGTCCTGTTTGATTTTTTCCCCCCCTAAATTTAACTGACCTACGTCCTAATCTTCTTTAGAGGCTTGGGGTCAAGAAACGTAAGAATGGAGGAGACTGCAAGAGACCATAAAGCCTACACTAGGTAGTTCCTTGTCCGTTACCACCTATCATCCCCGTCCATAAAGTTATCCCACCTTCTTTTAAAACAACCAATTGATTCAGTGCTCACTACATTATGGTCACTGAATTTATTCCATTCGTTAACCAATCAATTGGTAAATCAACTCTTGCCTATTTCCTCCTAAAATCTAGATTAAAACAACACTGGATTTGTAAACAATTATTTACACCCAACAGATAATTTCTGTTTTCCTTTGCAGTACAGTATTGGACAAATGACTTCAAGCTTCCTATTTCATTATGCAAATATTACTTTTATTCCTGGCTATTTGATATATTTTCTACGAAGTATCTGCTATATGGTAAAATATATTTTTGGGTGTAGAAAGAAGTATCGAAGATCGATGTAAATGCTGCAAGTAGTAAGCATTCATCAAGGCAGACATTTGGTCGCTCCCTGTGTCTTTCTAGACGTTCAACCGCAGGTGAAAGTCTCCTAGATAAAGGGGTTATCATACTGGGCTATTTTTCCTCCAACCTCCGATTAATCGGCGGTACCGAACACCTCCAGGACTTTTTCCGCCGTAAAATCACTATGACAAACTCTTTTGCTTTCTCAACAAAATTATATAGAATGTCACTTAATATGCCGGAGGAAAAAATCGAAGGAAAAATAGCCCAGTGTGATAATGCTTCAAGGATTTTCGAACAAACTTTATAAGAACTTTGCAGGATCCTAGGACTTTCTCCTGGGGGGTAAACTTAAAACCCCCTCCCACTCCTCCCCACCCCCACGTCTCTCCCCTGCCTTCCGGAACTTAGCCCCCACCCACAATCTCCCAATCCCCCCAATTCACTCCCCCACCTCCTCTTGCGTCATGTCGGAGGTCAAGCAGAGTGAATCGTCGCGTAGATCAAATTTTTTATCATATTCACTCGACATAAAATACAAACAGATAAATAACAAAATAAATAAAATAAAAAATAAACAATAGATAAACAATGATAAGATTATACTGAAAATAGTAACGTTAATATATTGATAATAACAATAATGGTAATTATAATAACAATGACAATAATGACGATGACGATCATAACAACAATGACTATAATGATGATGATAATAATAACAACAGTAATGATAATAATAATAGTAATAGCAATAATAATTATAACAACAACGACAACAATAAAGTAATATGAATATATAAGAATGAACAAATTGAAATGTTAGCCTAACTTCGTTCTAATATATTCAAAAACTTACTTTGTCGTTATTATATTATTATTATTATTATTATTATTATTATTATTATTATTACTACATTATTATAATTACTACAGTTGCTGTAATGCCATGTCGTCTCGAATCTTCCCGTGCAACTCATTTCCTACACGTCCCCCTCCCCCTCCCCTCCGTCCTCACCGAGCCTCGGAATGCGTCACAAATATCCCATCTGTTATTCTGACAACAACATTCAAGGAATCTGGATGTATGTGAGTAGGGAGAGGCGACTGCAGAAATACTTCCTCTGTCAAAACATACCTAACTCAAGGCTTGTGTATACAGGTCGACATATATGTACAAACAGACGTATACAAGCATATATATATATATATATATATATATATATATATTATATATATATATATTACATATGTCGCCAGGCAATTTTATTAAACTGAGGCCACATGAAATGTCTTAATTTCCTGCTTCGTCCTGTTCAAGGCGGCGACATGTCTTTGTTCTGTTTAGCACCAAACGATTTTATTCGGTCGACGTGGGGGGGGGCGGCAAAACCAACTGAGGAAGACCCTACTTCGGTCCAAGTCTTGAATTTAATCGCCTGACGCCGGCGAGGGCCAAGACGCGGGGAACTGCTTCGCCTTAACTTACACTCTCTGGAAAGACGCAGAGTGCGGGGTGATCTAATAGAGGTGTTCAAATGGACCAAAGGCTTTAACATGGGTGACTCAAACAAGGTCATTAAATTAAGACAATAGGGCAGGACTAGCAGTAATGATTTTAAATTTGAGAAATTTAGATTTAAGAAGGAGATAGAAACGTATTGGTTTACTAATAGGGTGGTCAACGAATGGAATAGACTTAGTAACCATGTAGTGAGCGCTGAAACTATCGGTTGTTTAAAAAAGAAACTGTTAAACAACTGCATTAATGGGGATGACAGGTGGTCATGGGCATGGTACTGCCTAGTGTAGGCCTTATGGTCTCTTGCAGTCTCCTTCATTCTTATGCTCTTGTTGAATGGGCCTAGCACCCTTTTGAGACGAGGTGCCAGACGGTGCCAATCACGGAGTCCTCAACCGCCGGAACTCCGTCGATTGACCTCGACTCTATCACTCCCCCCTCCCCTCCCACCTCCCCCTCTCCGTGCCCCTTTCCCTTAAGGGGTCTCTTGACCTCTGACCTGAGCTCTGAGTCACGCATGGCCCTGAGACGCGTCTAGGTGCGCGAGGTCGCCCGTCCCTGATCCCCTAACCCCGAAGAACTCCTTCTTCGAGTTCTGCGTCTGTTCCTCTAGTGCAGTCAGCCAGTAAAGTCTTCGGGTTCTGGACACGTGTCTATCGAAAGCGTCATCGTGTTATGTGCTTATGGGTCTTGTCTACTGCAGACGACGTGGGCGAAGACGAAAGACCGCCTTCTCTCCCGGGCGGATTGGAAAGGTAATGTGGGCGCGGTGCGGCCGGGACAGATACCTGCTACCGCGTGGGCCCTGGGACCGCGTGGGTGTGGGCGTGGGTGTTGGGGGAACAGACGGGGCGTAGGTTGATCTGTACGAGGAATCCGCCGCTGGAGGTGGGCGCGGGGCGTAGACAAAGGGCGTTGGAGACGGCTGGAAGAGGCCCTCTGGGATCGGAGGTTCCATTGGGAATCCATCCTCCCGGTTGCTGTAGGCGAGGTCGGAGAGGTCGGGAGGGAGGGCGAGTTGAGGTTGATTGAGGCTAAGACGGCTTGATAAGGCAGTAGAAAGCTCAGGTCGTGTTGTGTGTTCTGACCTCGATCCTGGGGCGATGTCGCCGTCTACCCACCTTCTTCGTTCCTACACGGGGACCGCGAGGTGCCCAAAACACACATCTACATGTCCCCAACTTCTCCGGCCGCCCCCTCCCCCCCGGTCACGTCCCACACGAAGGGCATTGTGACACCAAATCGTTTCGTGCCCAATGTCCAGCAAGCGAGGGTCGCAGTGACCGTAAGAGGCCATGACTGTGCTGCGCCCTCGCCCAGGGGTCCTCCTCCGCCTTCGCTGTCGACCAATCAAACGCCGCCCTTGTCCTCCCACGATCCGGCGTCGACGTCGCGCCATTGGCTCGAAGGCAACGCGTAGGCGATCCGAGGGTTCCCTGCTGCCCGGCCGCGCTGAATAGGTTATCAGTAGCCGGCCAATTCCAAGGACAATTATTCATGCCAAGTCCAGTTTCCTCTGACAACTGTCATCAGGAACAGATTTGATGCCTAAACGGGGTGTTTGGTGGCATCCCATCCACACACCACAAAACTCCAAACGTAGACATGGAAGCACAGAGTCCCCTGAGAGCTCTATTCACGTAACACCACGTAATGCTATGACAGTGCTTACACGTGACAAGGGATCACGTTGATTCAACACAATCCAGGATCTCGTGCTTGACTCGTGATCGACAGCTATTATCCTCCCGTAGAAGAGCTCAGGTCTCATATGCAGCCCGATCAATGAGCAATGCTGTGATCTTACACATACACACTGCTTCCTTGCTCAAGGGAGACAGTAAGGGGGAAGTGACAATAGGATGTGTCATATTGTGTCAAAAATTTGATACACGGATGATAGCTGGCCTAGTGGTTTAGAGCGTCACTTCTTGCGGCGAAGGTCGAGGTGACGGCAGTTCGAATCCTGCCGCCAGCGAGTTGGACCAAGGGCTTGGTTCATAAAATTCCACGCTACAGAGTCGTCTGTAAGGGGCATCGTCCTAGCCTCCTGAGAGGGGGAAGTTCGCGACGTTAAACCGAATCATCAATCTTATTTGATACATAAGATACGATGTTGTCGTCGGTTCGCCCACTACGACATCACTGCCAGAGTTCGTCCACCCCTGATATATTGTGTTGATGCCTGTATGGTGCCAAAGCTGCACATTCTATGAATATGCCATGCCATTGATATGCCAAGCTGCATCAGTTTTCAGTGTAGACAGTAACCGCGTAAAGAACATAAGAACATAATGAAGGCGACTGCAAGAGACCCTAAGGCCTACACTAGGCAGTTCCATGTCCATTACCACCTGTCATCCATATCAATAAAGTTGTCTAACAGTTTCTTAAAAAAAAACCGTTAGTTTCAGCGCTCACTACATGGTTACTCAGTCTATAAGTCTATTCCATTCGTTGTCTTGGCAGATTATCTGTTAGTCTTTCTGCCTGGGAGGTATATTGTTGTAAGAATGGTGACATTTTGTGGGAGATGCACATATGTAATTGCATGTACGCAAGGTGGACGTCCTGAATGGTGGAAGAATCTGACCATTTTTCACATCGCTTTTCTTTTGTCCATGATATCTCGTTGATTTAGTGGTTTGTAATAACGAAGCATAAAAACTGACAGGACACCTTTCGATCCATAACAAGGTCGAAAGGAATGGAGACTTAAAAAATATCGTCAACACGCCCAGCTGTGTGACATCATACATCTGGCATCGTTGATAACTTGTTGGGCTGAAGATCTCGTGCAGGACGCTGATTAGCTTGTCTGATTTATGTCTGTCTATATGAGACGGAGCGAATGACAATACTTACAATTTTATATGCAGAATAGAATGGAGGATTCATAACGAAAACATACGAAATGATGCCATAACACCATGAAAATGAAGGTGACATTTGATGCTACTAAACTTGGAGTATAGTTCTTGGGGAGAGGCTACACCTTACTTATGCCTGTCGACTTCGGGCGATTGTCGACTACAATGCCAATGCTCGAGGATTACGAAGAGCCGATTAAGGGTGATCTATGAACAGTCCTCCCATTCGTTGTCCTTTGGATACTCTGAGGCACCAGATTTGCCCACGGAACTGTGATGGGACATTTTTTTTTTCTAAATCCTTACGGGATCTGGTTGTCCTGTTAACAGCGACTTCACATTCACTGGAGAAGTGAGCTGACGTTTGCAAACGAACAGTCTACTGTGTAGTGCGCGCGTGCATACACACACGCACACACACACACACACACACACGCACGAATTTGAAGCTTGGCATGATAATTGAAGAGTAAGCGACAGGGCCTCACGAGCGTTGTTCCTTTCCTGTGTACTACAATAAGGTAAACACACACACACACACACATTGTAGTAGTAGTAATAGTAGTACCTACATTTTTTCTGAGTACATTATGTCTCTTACCGAATTCAATATTGGAGAATGTAAAAGATATATTTTATTTATGATATGGAGGCACAGCTGGCGGAGGGTGAGGTTGGGGTGTGTGGAGGAGGCTCGTCCGGCACTCGAGTCGAGAACTTTCCATGCTCAAGGACCTTGCGTCTGATTTCATCCACACAACCATAGATCACGAGACCCAATGTGACGGCAGATGGACCATAGCGACAAGACAGAAGAAAAAGGTCTTAGTTAAAACTAATTAGGAGAATTATGCAAGAGCCTGTGTGATTCGTGGAGAGATTAACCGGTAATCGATCATTTTATGACCAGTGTTAGTTACATGTCGGTGTTAAATTATGCGGCGATGCTGGATACGGTATATATTATGTTTGCAAATACAAATAGATTAATAAAATCACATCGCGACGACAGCCAGAATTTGGTACAACGACCACCAGATCCCTCCTGGTTGAAATACATTGATATAATCAACAACACGATAGAATGGCGATGCTGGACAGTGTAACGTTTTCTTTATTATTGTAGTCGTCAGCATTACACTACAATCTGTTTCTTCATCTGTCATAGGTAATAACAAAACCGCCAGTGGGTATTTTCTTAGTAATTACAAACAATGGGTAATGTAAATTCCGCTCTGTGATTTAAAATTCATAAAAAAGTAAACACGATTATTTCAGAAACATCGTGCGTCTGGTAGCACAAGTCGTGAACTGCTGTTATGGTTAACGTTATCGTTAACTATTTTCAATCGATTTCAAATAAACAAACGACAGATTCCCCCATCCCCCATATTTTAGTTAAAAATTTCAGCATATCTTGATTAATTATGTCACTTTTCTGTGCATATCCGTTGAATAATTTTCGCTAGAACTTGTTTTTTTAATAAACTGGGTTGTTTTCTTAAGAGTACAATTAGTTATACACAGCGTCCTCCCTCTCGGTGCTCACGACAAAACTCTATACGAATTTAGATGCAACGATAAACGGCGCCGTGGATTGAGTGCTCACCAGTTATGAACTTACACCAGGAGTCGCTGAGTGGCTGCGGCCGAAGCCGTCACCTTTGTCCCTATGTGCTGGGACTGTTGGGGAAGGTAACACGCAGTCACTGATGGGAATGCGGGATTCGAACCCAAACCATTAGCGTTTTTATTCACTTGAAAGAAACACGATGTTAATGTTCTTCGTGATATTCGAATTTTTCTAAATTCAGACTCGGATGGTAAATAGATTTAGCTAACCTCACGCAATCTATAAGGATCTAAATGTAATTTAAATATATCTGAATTTAATCTAGAAAATAGTATATTCAACTTAACCTCAATTAAGCTCGTCTCACTTAATTCACCTTAACCTTACGTACTTTACCCACAGCGAATCCCGTGCAAAAACAAATAAATAAATGCGCGCACTCGAAACCACTAAAAGTGGCTGGGATGCCCCTCTGTTTCTGAACGCCTCATATATGTATCTCTTTCCGTATTATTTAAAAACGCTACGATTTTGATATGACATTTGCTCCACGTAATACCAGGCGGTTCTGTTGAGTTCACAAAGGACCTCTGGTCTGTAAAAGGTTAAATTAACCTGGTCCTGCTCAGCGTAGACTCCATGTCAGAATGGCATCTTTATCAAATGCTATACAACGTTTCACTTGTTGAAGTTTTATCGAGTAATTGAAAAAAATTCAAGAAAAGAAACGTTGTATAACATTTAGTAAACATTAAACCCTGACACGGTGTCTAATCTGACTATTCTGTCGCCAACTGCCATTCTGAACTAATCTAGCTCTGCCTAGATACTGCATCTCGGTATTCTAGAACATAAACGAGATTCTGATAACAATGATCTGGGTTTTACTGGTGTTGTGGACATTTCTGACGGAAGCCAAACTCAGACCCTAAACGATCGATATTATTGCGCAATATTCCATATTGTACAATATTATTGACGGTGTGGGGATGGTATTGAAGAGGCATACGTGTCTGGCCTGTACATTCTGATGTTTAATACCATCCCTACATCGTGAATATTGTACATTACGGCATGTGGCGCAAAAGTATTGTACAATACAGAATATTGCGCAATAATATTGTACAATACGGAATAATGCTCAATCATATTGTACAATACGGAATATGGCGCAAAAATATTGTATAATACAGAATAGTGCTCAATGATATTGTACAATACGGAATATTGCGCAATAATATTGTACAATAAGGAATATTGCGCAAGAGTATTGTACAATACGGAATATTACGCAATAGTATTGTACAATAAGGAATATTGCGCAATAGTATTGTACAATAAGGAATATTGCGCAATAGTATTGTACAATACGGAGTATTGTTCAATATTGTACAATACGGAATATTGCTCATTGATATTGTACAAGACGGAATATTGCTCAATTATATTGTACAATACGGAATATTGCTCAATAATATTGTACAATACGGAATATTGCTCAATGATATTGTACAAGACGGAATATTGCGCAATAATATTGCTTATGGGATCATTGTATTATGTAAGGACAGTCGGTTATCAGAGTTTTTATGCCTTTTGGGGAATCTTGTGGTCGTTAAATAAAATCTCCATCGTCTATCATTTCTGTAGAGCAACGTCCTAAAAGCCGCTTCACATTGGACTAAATCTAGTCATCTGTTGCGCATTTGAATGGGTAAACGGAAACTTAGCAGTGTATTCTCGAATTCTCTGGGAACATTTTAATACTTTGTCCAATATTTGCATCGCTTTGGTTTTTCTTATGTCGTCATTCAACTTCTCAATACATGACGCAAAGGTATTTTTGAGTTTGGATATATATATATATATATATATATATATATATATATAAATATATAATATATATATATATGTGTATATATATATTGTAACCAAAGTCGTTTCAACTCAACCGAACTCACAACAGTTGGCGGGAATTCTTCCTGATTAACCCATTCAACTCCGATGACAAGATGTCTTGTCATTTGGTCAA
The DNA here is from genome assembly GCF_046742065.1 of Oratosquilla oratoria. NCBI lineage: Eukaryota > Metazoa > Arthropoda > Malacostraca > Stomatopoda > Squillidae > Oratosquilla > Oratosquilla oratoria. The sequence continues at coordinate 2,537,355 of NC_134815.1, read as the reverse complement.
ATAAAACAAAAAATCATAAAACACCAAAATGTTTGATCAAACACCAGAAAAATATGACGTCAATCCTCGCTTCGCTGCGAGCGAAGCGAGGATTGACGTCATATTTTTCTGGTGTTTGATCAAACATTTTGGTGTTTTATGATTTTTTGTTTTATTTGACCAAATGACAAGACATCTTGTCATCGGAGTTGAATGGGTTAAGTTGGATCCCTCTTAAAGGGACTGGATTCCTTTTTAAAGGATTCGAACCCTTTAAAAGAAATCCAACACCACTGAGAGGGATCAAAACGCATTAAAAAGGGCCAAATCCCATTAAATGTTATCCAATCCCATTAAAAATGATCCAATCCTATTTTCAGAATCCAATCCCCTTTACGGAGTTCACCTGACGAGATCCGGGGCTTCCAAATCTACGGGATGTGTGCGCGTAACTCACGGGTCCCTTCTCTTCGTAACTTTTAAAAATCAGGTCATTAAAGCTCACGCATAGGTCACTGGGAATTACACTTTGAGTCTTATGGCTCTTAAACCCTTCGATGTGGGGGGGGGGGTTCCCCTGAATAAAATCGCCTGACGGCAGCTTGTGGTAATGTAGATGATTGTTTGCTGGCCGGGCGGGTTAGAGCGTCGCTACTTGCGGCGGAGGTCGAGGTGACGGTTGTTCGAACCCTGCCACCGGTGAGTTAGACCAAAGGTATGGCTCATTACATTTCACGCTACAAAGTAAGGGGCACCGTCCTAGCCTCCTGATAAGGGGAGTTCGCGACATTAAACCGAATCAGGACCAGCGAGTTGGACCCAGGTCATAGTTCATTACATTCCACGCGTTTCTGTTCTATTAACCAGGGACCGCAAGCCTGTTGACCTATCAGATGATGTCATGCTTATTCTGGCTGCCGTCAGGCGATTTTATTCATCACCGTGGACGGTGGCTGGTGACGAGAATTGTCATCTCGGTGATGAGGATATGAAACTGGTGAAAGTTTTCTCTGTTCCATAGACAAGCAGACTTTTATATATTTTCCCCTTTTTCATTATCACCATTATTATCATGGTTAATTTATTTGTTTGTTTCGTGTCCGGAAACTCAATTTACCGATGTGGGACTCTAACCGGCGGTCTGCTTGGCAGCCTGTCACTAATTAGCATCTACATAACCATTTTATTATACTTTTATTGTCATCATTATTACCAATATGACTTAATCAGCTTGTATGCATTACGTCTGGAAACTTAATTTACCCGTAAGGGATTCGAACTGACGAGCTTTGGGTTAGGAGTCCGTCGCTCTACCGACTGAGCTACTGCGCGTTCCAAGGTTTTTTTTTGTTCCCGGCTTGAGTCGATGTCACCGGACTCTGTCACCTTTGGCAGCAACTTTCACACTCCGACGCATTAATGCACACAAGACCCAAGGAAACCCACGGCAGGAGACGCTTACCCGCCACCTTTGCCCGATGTGTTAGGGCTGCCAGGAGACAAAATACACTCGCCCGCGAGTGTTGGCGGTTCGAACCCAGGAAAAGCAATTCATCAACCAATTCGAGTCCATTGCTGAACAAATGATTCTCCCAGCCGGACGACTGCATCAAACTCTGCCATGCCACTCCTGCAGACTTCTCTGTCACCTTCGCGGGTATCTTGAACATTTTGTCTGCTTCTTCTCGTCTTTTGGGGAATGTGACGTCCCTTATTGATTTTATTTTGTCTAATTCTGGGCAATTCCTTTCCGAGACTGCAAGAGACCATAAGGCCTACATTAGACAGTTCGATGTCCATTACCTCCTATCAGCGCTCACTGCATGTTTACTAAGTTTAATCCATTCATTAACCACTATATTGGTAAACCAGTTCATGTCTATTTCCTACTTAAATCTAAATTTGTCTAATCTAAATCCATTACTACGAGTCCTGCCCTGTTGTCTCAATATGCTGACCTTGTCTGCATCACCCTTGTTAAAGCCCTTGACCCATTGGAATACCTCTATTAGATTGGGACAATCGAATCACATTTCTAAACCATCTCTAAACTACTTTTGATAAAAAAAAGTAAGTTCTAGCTATCGAACCGTAAAATGACTTTTTATCCCAAAATATTCATCTTGTGAATTTAATTCTTTGTCCAGGATTTGACTCGACGTCATACACGTGCCGACCTACCACCGTGCATCTCGACCAACATGAGACTTCAAAAGACTTCGTTTTTGGCAGACGATTTTATTCACCTCGTAGGAAACTCCTCTGCGTGAGGTCAAATCTTAATCATCTCTATCTACCACGGTTACCAAAGCCTTTCGCGTATCACTGTCACAGAAATAACGACCTAACACCACCACTAACGGCAATATAATCATTTTAACACCATGAGAACACCAGCCCAACTAAGCCCAGTTAGCTTCCCGTTGTTGATCTCCAGGATCCTCCTCCTCCTCCCCATCTCCTCCTTCCGTGGACATCGCTGTCTCCAAAGGATCACATCGCCGTTGACACTTCGAGGAATATCTCCCAGCCCACAGGGTCGAACGACGAGAAATCGAGTCTGAGGACCCACAGAAGGGGTTGGCGTCCCCCAAGGGAATGAGGACGGTTCCCTCCGGGTAGGGCGGGGGGGTACTTGGGAAGGTTCCCCCAGGGGGACCTGAGGTCCTGGGAACGTCTCACTCACTCACCAGTCACTGGAAGGTTCCTTGCTAAGAGTTCCTGCCGAGGAGAAGCTTTCGGGCGGGGCACTGAAGACGGACACTCGGGCGAAGAGGAGGGTGGGTAGGTTAAGCAAGTATGAATCAGGGAGTGCGTGCACGGCCGGGGTAAGATGCGGTGCCCGCCAGAGTAGGTTTAGGACTGAGTTCGCCCATCGTCGCCGACTCAGGCTTTATACCCGCCACGCCTCCAGGCCCTCCTCCTCCTCCTCCTCCTCCATACCTCCTCCTCCTCCTACTACTCCCCATGCCCATGCCCCTCCTTCCCCACCTGCTCCTCCTCCTCCTTCTTCTCCTCCCCTATCTTCAACTTACGTTCCTCTTCCTACTCGTCCTATTACTCCTCCTCCTCCTCCTCTTCCTACACCTCTTTAGCCAAGACTCTTCTTTTCTCCTCCTAATCGTACTCCTCCTCTTCTTAATCCTCCTCCTATATCTTCGACTTCATAATACTCCTCTTTCTATCCAAGCCTCCTCCTCCTCCTCCTCCTCCTCCTCTTCGCACTCTTCCTCTTCTATTTTCGACTTACATTCCCACTCCTCCTCCAAGTCAAACAATCGTCCTTACCCTCCATCCCTCTTTCCTTCTCGTCCTTCTTTTTAATCTCCGTTCTTTCCTTTCTCTTGGTTTTCTACTTTCATTTTTTCCAGTTCGACTCCAGATGAAACTTCCTGGTTGTGGTCATCGTGACTGGAGGCAAAAAAAAAAAAAAAAAAAAAAAAAAAATTCGTTAACTTCCTTAAACACCTCCTTTACCTCTTTACTGACTCCTTGGGGGGGGGGGCAGTAAGACCCCTTAGGATAGAAACTCTGGTTATTTCTGATGAAAGAGAGAAATCTTGATCTTTTCTTTCCTCGTTCCCTTTCCTCTCTCTACTTCTCTTCCTTGGCCTTCTCCTGTTTCCTATTCATCACCTCCTCCTTTCTTCCCTTTTTCCTCCCCTTCCTTTCCTCGTTCTCTTCCCATTTTCTATACTTTTTTTTTTTTTTTCTAATAATTTCTCTTCTTCCCTGGTCTTCTTCTTGTCCCCATTCATCACTACTTTCTCCTTTCTCTCCCCTTTTCTCCTTTTTCTCTTTCCTCCTCCTCCTCCTCCCTTTTCCTTCTTTCTTTTCTTTCTCTTCCTCTCATTTTTTCCTTCACCTCCTCCTCCTTCTTCTCTTCTTCATCTTCCTTTTCCTCCCCTCCTCTTCCTCCTCCTCTTTCTCTTATTTATCTTCCTTTTCCTCCCCTCCTCTTCCTCCTCCTCCTCCTCTCCTTCTTCTTCCTTTTCCTCCCCTCCTCTTCCTCCTCCTCTTTCTCTTATTAATCTTCCTTTGCCTTCTCCTCCTCCTCGTCTTCCTCCTACTTTTCCTCCCCTCCTCTATCTTCTTTTTCCTTCTCCTCCTCCTTTTCTTCCTCCTCTTCCTCTTTCCCTTCTTCACCCTCCTTTTCCTTCTCCTCCTCCTCCTCCTCCTCCTCCTCTTCCTACTCCTCCGAGCCACTTCATAATCTTTATTCTGGTTAGTGACTGGCAAGTTCCGTGCAGGTGTAGAATGTCGGTCCCCGTCCTGAAGGAAGCCTCAATGTGCCGGGACCCCAAACAAGCCCGCCAGGTTCTAACCAGAATAAAACCTATGAAGCACGCCACTACAAGTGCTTAGTGAGCATGTGCTGAGCGCTCAAACAATTGGTTGTTTTAAGAAAAGATGAGATAACTTTATGGTCAAGGAGTGACAGATAGTAAGGGTCATGGAACAGCGTATAATGTAAACATTAAGGTCTCTTGCACTCTCCCCCCGTTCTTATGTTTCTCTGTTCGTTCCTACTCGTATATCAACTTGTTCTAGCTGTCACCAGGCGATTTTATTCAGCTGAGGTTAAAAAACCCCTTCCGGATTAGGCTCAATTCGAGTAAGATTCTCGATGATGATTTGTGTATTTGTTTCGAGTGTCGCCGGGTGATTTTATTCAGCTGAAGGGTAAAGGCTTATGACAACTAAACTCTTGTTCATCATCATTCACGCTCTTCCATCGTTTCTCCTCCTCCTCCTCCTCCACTATCTCTCTCTATTCCTCCTCCTCTTCTTCTCCCTCTCCTTTTTTTATTTTTATAATTTCCTAATATACTTCTCTGTTACCCATGTCTTCTATCATTTCTTCCTGCTCCTCCTC
>NC_134815.1:2517500-2527500 GCF_046742065.1 Oratosquilla oratoria | reverse complement strand
TGGTGACGTTTCTGAGCCAGGTACCGATATAAAATTTGTATTATTTTTATCATTTCTCTCTTTCTTTCCGCGATTGTAAATATTTATTGCTTTTCTTTTTGTTCTTTTCAACATTCCCTCTGGATATCCAAGTTTGTCAAAGGTTTTCATAATGTAATCAAATTCGCCTTCTATGTATTCATTACTACAGATTCGTAGTGCCCTGAGAAAAAATCCTATTACTATACCACTCTTTGTCCTATCATCATGTGCGGAGAAGTAATGTACTAAATCCTCTTTGTTTGTTTCCTTTCTGTATACTGAGAAAGTTACAGTTTTTCCCACTCGTCGTATTAGCGTATCTAGGAAGGGCAATTGTCCGTTTTGTTCCTCTTCTATTGTGAACTGAATATCGCTGTTGACCGCGTTAAGCATTCTCACTTTATTATTTACATTGGTGTTTTCGGGGATGATTGCGAGGACGTCGTCTACATATCTAAACCAGTGTGATCCCCTGGTATTAACACAAGGGGATTCACAGATTTTATTAAGAAAAACTATAGATGGAGTGACAGCGATATTGAAAAAGGATTCAAACAGGGGATTGTTACATGTTACCAAGCGTTAGCCATTAAAAACGAATGCGTCATCCCCAGAAGATTCAAGAAAGCTTTAATAAATCTAGGCTTAGACAAAGACATAGTAATCACCAATGCAGATAAAGGAGGTGGTATCGTGATCTTATCAAAAGAGGACTATATCAGTAAAATGTTAGAGCTCTTAGATGACGACAATACTTATCGCAAAAAACATATAGGTTTCGTAACGAATGAAGCAGATCAATTAAAAAAACATGCCAGAAAAATTCTTAATAAAACTGAAAAAGGAAAGAAATTAATGGGACTTCTAGAGGAATACCCCAATCCTCCCAGAATGCGCGGTATTCCAAAAATTCACAAACCCAACGTTCCAATGCGACCCATAACTTCAGGGGTTGGCAGTGCACCCCACAGACTAGCGAAATGTCTAGCCAAACCGCTATCACAGGCAATGGGATCGATCAGCAATACACATTTGAAAAATTCTAACGATCTTTTGACAAGACTAAAAGATTTAGATTTCACGGGGAAAAAGTTAGTAAGCTATGATGTCAAGGCGTTATATACAAATATTTCCACTAACGGTGCGTTAGAAGCAGTAAAGAGAGTAATAAAAGATATGAACGATACTGACCTACCCATAAGAAAACAAGATTATATAGAATTGATAGACTTATGCGTAAATTTCGGTGCGTTTACTTTTAATGGTGACGAATATGAACAACATAGAGGTCTCGCTATGGGTAGTCCTTTAAGTGCAGTGATGGCCTGTCTATATATGGAGTTATTAGAAAAAGAAAACTTCATCAGAATCAATGGTAGGGGATCACACTGGTTTAGATATGTAGACGACGTCCTCGCAATCATCCCCGAAAACACCAATGTAAATAATAAAGTGAGAATGCTTAACGCGGTCAACAGCGATATTCAGTTCACAATAGAAGAGGAACAAAACGGACAATTGCCCTTCCTAGATACGCTAATACGACGAGTGGGAAAAACTGTAACTTTCTCAGTATACAGAAAGGAAACAAACAAAGAGGATTTAGTACATTACTTCTCCGCACATGATGATAGGACAAAGAGTGGTATAGTAATAGGATTTTTTCTCAGGGCACTACGAATCTGTAGTAATGAATACATAGAAGGCGAATTTGATTACATTATGAAAACCTTTGACAAACTTGGATATCCAGAGGGAATGTTGAAAAGAACAAAAAGAAAAGCAATAAATATTTACAATCGCGGAAAGAAAGAGAGAAATGATAAAAATAATACAAATTTTATATCGGTACCTGGCTCAGAAACGTCACCAATAATAGACAAATATTTAACAAAATCGGGTACAAACATAGCTAAAATAACTAACAAGAGGATAGGTGATTTAATAAAGACTTCTGAAAAGAGAAGCAATTCCGAAAACAGCGTCGTATACAAAATCCCGTGCAATAGTTGCTCAATGGCTTATTATGGCGAATCGTCAAGAGGATTAGAAAAAAGAATTTATGAACACAAAAACGACATAAAAGCACATAGGACATCTAATTCTTTAGTAGTTCATGCGGAAAAATTCGATCATTTACCAAACTGGAGAGAAGCTGAAGTGCTACATAAAGGTTTTGATAAATTCACTAGAAGAATTGTTGAATCAGCATATATTTCTACTAATAATTCATCGAATCATCGAGGAGGGTTTATCAATTTAGCTAAAGAAACTAGTATTTTAATTTTAAAACACGCCAGAAAAACGACCTTTCCCAAGTGTCCGAAAAGATAATTAGATTTAGTACATAAACTCCAATTGCAGTTCTACATACACTCTCTGAAGAAGTTCTACACGAACGAAACGTTAGAGTGTACAGGGTTCCGAGCCTTCCCCTGTGTTTATGTTCTCCATCATCCAAATAATATATGTATATAAATATATATATGTATATATATATATATATATATATACATATATGTGTGTGTGTGTATATATGTATATATGTATATATGTATATATATATATATATATATATATATATATATGTCTGTGAGCCATTTGGATACCTTATTAGTACACGAATTCCTGTTGGAAATTATTGGTCTGAGAGGTATGCCTTCTTTGTGGATCTTTGGAAGACCATACAAATTAGGTAGGAAGTTTCTCTAACTCCCATATCAAACATTCAGAAGATTTCGTGGATAAAATCAAGGGACAAAATATACCCAATGATAGGAAACTGTTAAGCCTCGATATAGTTTCTTTTTTTACGAATGTCAATACAGAAGATGTTTTAAGATTCTTAGAAGACAAGCTGCACCAACACCAACAGCGACTTCCTATCTCAGTTTCAAAAATAATCAGTTTGACACGTCTGTGTATCAATACTAATTTTTTTTCTTTTAAAGACTCATTTTTCAGACAGAAAAACGGATGCAGCATGGGCTCCAACATCTCTCCAGTGCTTTCCAACATCTACATGGAGTGGTTTGAGTGTACCTTGTTACCAAATATTAAACCAGCGGAGATGTTTTGGTACAGATATGTAGATTATATTTTTAGTATATGGGATGAAAAATGGGGCTCCTTTAATGACTTCATAAAATTAAACAACCTAGCAAGTAATTTAAGTTTCAAAGTAGAATGGGAAGAAGGAAAAATCCCATTTCTGGACACTTTGGTCATGAGAGGTCCGGACCAATTGTCCTTTTCAGTGTACAGGAAGCCCACACACACCGGCAGCTACCTACATTTCTTTAGTCATCACCCGGATAATATCAAATGTAGTGTAGCGTCGGGCCTGTTTCTTAGAGCATACAGGATATGCAGCCCACAACATCTGGATGCAGAATTAACATTAATTCAATCACAACTTTCAAAGCTAGGATACCCAGGGTGGTTTTTGTCCAAAGCCCTGAAGAAAGCAAAACACAATTTTTATAAAACATCCAACCTTGATGATAAATTTAAATGGAGCAAGAATAACTTGTTATTACCATATAGTGATTCCATTAATGCAGCTTCCAAACTTTTGCCCAATGTCAAACTAATTTTTAATTACCCCAACAGTTTATTCAGGAAAGTAGTAAATGTACACCGACGCACCAACATAGAAAACAGCCCCGGTGTGTACAAACTTCCCTGCAAAGACTGTGATGAAGTGTACTGGGGCCAAACAGGAAGAGACTTAACCACGAGAATAAAGGAGCATAAAAATTCCGTTAAGTACGGACAAGAAAATTCAGCTGTGTTTCTCCACACCAGTAAGGAGGACCACCGCATGGATTGGGAAAAGGCTGAAATTATTTATAAATCCCAGTGTAGTTTTCGAAGAAAAATTATTGAATCCTCTCTCATTAAACACCTACCCAATTTTAATTTATCGAAAGGTCAATGGTCACCAGACTGGATCACATGGATGGCAGCAAACAAATTTATTATGAAAGCGGCAGGACAGATTCCCACATACCAACCCCAAGTAACTTGAGTCCCCTTGCCCGCGTCTCCTAATTGTTCTCTCCCTGTCCATATTTATACTTGTTAACTCTATTCCTTTGTATCATTCTGCTGAAGAGGACCACAGTCAGTGGTCGAAATATACAGATAATTAGTATTTCTGATTTCTTTTCTCCGACAGTGGGTTAACAAGTTTCATATATATATATATATATATATATATATATATATATATATACAGTATATATATATATATATAGATATATGTGTGTGTGTGTGTATGTATCAGCGAAAAAAAATACACGGGAGCGACGAGCGATTTCGCTCGGGAAAGTTCCAATGTCGCTCTCGCAAATGCAATAGTGGGAGTGATCTCCCACAAAAAAATCGCTCCCGCAGCAAGATTCAACGTTTTTCATGCATTATCCATCATTTGGCAATCCCTGAATCCCATCACCATTGATGAAAGGATCAGAGCAAACAGAACTTAACCGTGATCAATCATTGCATTATCAATCGATATCATAAACGCAACGCATCAATCAACTTTAATTTGTTGATGTACGTATGTGTACGCGGTATAGCTGCTAGAGTTCAATGGCTTACCTAGCCTAGCTTCGTATCAGCTGCATGCGCGCGTATACTAGTACATGTTGACTAGACTCTACACGACTATCATGCTACATAATGTCGCTAGTTGCGAATTGCATGGTACCTGTATGCAGGGAAGTTCATTGGTTGCATGCAGCTAGCTGCCCAACCAACGCGCTGACTACATGTACAATGCACCATACCCAATACCACATCACCGCATGCATACGTACACTGTACATATGCAAACTCGCTCGAGGCCTAGGAGGGAAACTGGGAAATCCCATTTATAACCTCGTTCGCGTATTTATGAGAAAACAAAATAGAATCAAATGTTTGGTTAGTAATTGAAAGTAAATAAATTTAAGTATAAATATGAACATTTGATAATTATATATTTAGTTCATAAATATGGATCTTTGGAGGGAGAATAGAAAATACAAAAATAAAAAATTATTCGTTAGCTAGCTTAGGTTTACGGTTGCTAGGTTTACGGTAGCTAGGTCTACGTTTGTACGTCACGTCCATGCCAAACTTTCGATGATCGTACATCATGGAGCGATTTCTAGTGAAGCGAGTGAAGATGAGTGAAGATGGTTTGCCCTCAGATTCAGTCTTTTCAGAATCGAGGGAGAGTGTTTTGACGGCAGGAACCGCTTCTGGACCAGCAATCCTAATTCAAACTCTACGGGCAAGGGCCAAGGAAAACGAAAACCAGTAAAGCATGAATCTACTATACGCTCGTGGAACCTAGATTGGCTTGAAGTGGATCGGGGCAGTGATGGTACTCTAACGGTGTATTGCAAGGTTTGTCGTGCATTTCCACCCTCATGCACATGAGTAATGATTTAGCCTTCCAATAGTTTGAAGGAAATCGAACCTGCAAAAATATGGCTCTGGAAGTATCAAAAATGGCTCTGGTAATTTTAAAAATGGCTGTGGTAAAAGAAAAAAAAAAAAGAAAAATGGCTCTGGAAAAAAAAGTATTTTTTCCCTGATATGTATATATATGTATATGATAGATATGTATATACATATAAGTATATATATATATATATGGATATATATATATATGTATATATATGTATATGTATATATATATGTATATGTATATATATATGTATATGTATATATATGTATATATGTATATATATGTCTATATGTATATATATGTCTATGTATATATATGTCTATGTATATATATGTTTATATATATATATATCTATATGTGTATATATATATATATATATATCTATATGTATATATATATCTATATGTATATATATATCTATATGTATATATATATCTACATGTATATATATCTATATGTATATATATATATCTATATGTATATATGATACAAAATATGTGATACAAATTAAATTTGAACAAAAGAGGGGAAGGGTGGAATAAATTCATTAAATAAAAATGTAGCGGAATGTCATTTAATTTGTATCACATATTTTGTATCACATATAAATGTTTAATAATTCTGTTCTGTTAATATATTTCTTCTCACATGATCGCACTATTCTCATATCATAAAATGACATCTCGCCACATTTTAGGACACCTCAGCCACTCTATTCCCACACATACAACTGTAATTTATTCCATCCTTCCCCTTCTTTGTATCACATATTTTGTATCACATATAAATTTTTACATTTTCTGTTCTGTTAATATGTTTCTTCTCACAACATGATCACACTATTCTCATATCATAAAATGTGACATCTCGCCACATTTTAGGACACTTCAGCCACTCTATTCCCATACAACTTTTCGATTTCTGGTTTATTAGTTTAAATTACATTTCACTTCATGGTTTATTGGACACAACTCATATTATGAATTATAACATTACGACACATTATAGAACAACACCTGACTCAACAATTCATTATAAACTCCAACGGACCCCCACAAAGGGGGAACGCGGAGTCAACCCACTATGTATACTGCCAGCTTTATTCTCAGAGTAACATTCCTCTGAAGAAGCTACAAGCGAAACCGGTCAGGAATAAACTCGGAACGAGACCCGCGACTCTCTTTTTCCACCTTTTTTCATATATGATATATATATATATATATATATAAACATATACTGTATATACCTATATACACCTATATATATATATTTATATATATATACCTATATATATATATATAAACATATATATATACATATATATATATATAAACATATATATATATACCTATATATACCTATATATATATATATATATATATATATACATATATATATATACCTATATATACCTATATATATATATATATATATATAAAATATATATATATACATATATATATATATATATATATATAATATATATATAATACATATATATATATAACATATATATACACCTATATATACATACATATAAATATATACATACATATAAATATATTATATATATATATATAACATATACCTATATATATACATATATATATATATATATATATATATATATATAAACATATATATATACCTATATATATACATATATATATATATATATAAACATATATATATATACCTATACATATATATAAACATATATATATATACCTATATATATGCAATTACTTAATTCAGCATGTAAAAGAGCCCACAAGATAAGGAAACTTACTCGAGCTTTTGATCACTAGCCGCGAAAGCATGGTAACTGATGTAGAAGTCGGTGAATCTGTTGCAAATAGCGATCACAACTTAGTTAAATTCAAACTCCTAAACAATTTTAGAATAGCTACTTGTGTTTCTAAAATACCCGATTTCAGTCAAGCTCAGTTCATAGGACTACTGTAACCTTTTTGGTTTGGGGGTTACATAGGGAGGACTTAATGCGGGCGAGATAAACTCCAAAACGGAAGTTTTCTCCTTATTTATTAAAAACTGAGGCAATCTGGTTAAACACTGTACACATTTAGTCACTAGGGCACGTCACACACTGTACACAATTAGTCACGAGGGCAAGTCACACACCGACTGCTCCTTGAGTCGTGCAGTCCGGTTTTGTGTTCCGGAAATGCTGAGTTTGTTGAATTTTGAGGTGCTCGCAGTCACCTTGTCAAGATTTTTAGTAAGGCTGTTTGGCCCTTTACAAGTTTGTTCTTGGTTCATAATTACTACAAACATAATATACTACATACATAATATATCCAGGGGGAAAGGGTTGAACAGTATTGTGTTCCCGTGTGTTAATCCGGGTTGGCGATTGACTGCATCTATGGCGTGCGTTTGTGTGTCTGTGTGTCAGTCCGCTTCCGTGCGCTGAGCTAAATTGCTGATTCGGCTGGCGCCGCTCTGGGGCTCGGACCGGATGTGTGTGGCGCCACCATGTCTGGGTGATTGTGACTCTGCCTGCATGGTATATGGGAATGTGGTGATGTGGTTAATGTGGTGTATACACTACGTCAGGAGCTTCAGCTTACAGATTGGGAGGCAATATTAAACGAAACACCTATAGATTAGATGTGGGAAATATTTCAAAATACGCTCGCTAAGATGATTCAAACTTACATTCCTTTTAAGGACAGACGTCCCCCAAATCAGGCTCGCCCAAAGTGGCTCGACAAAGAAACTGAAAAAAGTATTGCTAAAAAGAGACAGGCTTATAAGAAATATAAGTGCTCGGGTGCATCTAATGACTATGAAAACTATGTATCAATACAGAGAGATTTAAAAAAGACAATAAGAAAAAGAAAACGACAATACGAAATTAACATCGCTGATAAATCCAAAGAGAATCCCAAAGAATTCTATAGTTACATTAGAGATAAAAGGGTTGTTAGAAATCACATTGGTCCACTATTATCTGCTGACGGTCAACTTGAATATTCAAATGAAGGAATGTGTAATATCTTAAACAATTATTTTAGCTCGGTATTCGTAAACGAAACACCTCAAAGTGAATTCCAAACTGAAACCTGTGAAAAGTCTAGGGTAAACTTACTCGGTACGGTAAATATAACAAAAGAAAAAATTAAAAGGTGTATAGACAAACTCAAAGTTAATAAAACACCAGGGCCTGACGGTTGGCATCCAAGAATCTTAAAGGAAATGAAAAATGAGATTGTTGTTCCATTAGAAATTATTTTCAAGAAATCCATCATATCCGGAGATGTCCCAAGAGAATGGAAGCTAGCTAACGTTACTCCCATATTCAAAAAAGGTGACAAAAAGAAACCAAATAACTATAGGCCTATAAGTTTGACTTCAATCGTAGGAAAAATAATGGAAACTATCATCAGAGATGCTATCGAACATCATTTAGAAAGTAACTGTTTGATAAATGATAGCCAGCATGGTTTCAGACGGAAACGTTCTTGCGTGACTAACTTACTCGAATTTTACAACACAGGCATCTCGAACTATGACAAAAGAAACAATATAGATTTAATATATCTAGACTTTGCAAAAGCTTTTGATACCGTCCCACACGAAAGACTAATTACTAAATTAGCTTTACACGGAATAAGTGGTAGCCTATTAAGTTGGACTAGTAATTGGTTGAATAGTCGAAAACAGAGAGTTGTTTTAAATGGAAAAACTTCTGGATGGAAAAATGTTACAAGTGGAGTTCCTCAGGGTTCCGTTCTTGGGCCACTTCTATTCATAGTATATATAAATGATATAGACCATGGACTAAAATCTACTGTTTCCAAATTTGCTGATGATACAAAACTGTGCGGAGTGGCAAATGATCACTCAAACCAATTAGATATTCAAGAAGATTTAGATAAATTACAGCAATGGTCTGAAAAGTGGCTAATAAAATTTAACACAAGTAAATGCAAGGTAATGCACATAGGTAAAAATAACAGCAAGTACGATTACAAGTTATTTGGAACTTCGTTAACAAAAGTGGATAGTGAAAAAGATCTCGGCGTAATTATCAGTAACGACCTCAAATCATCCAAGCAGTGTATTTCAGCCTCTGAGAAAGCAAATAAGATTCTGGGACTGATTGCGCGATCTTTTGATTTCAAAAGTCCATCACTCATTAACAAGCTATATAAATCGTTAGTTCGTCCACATTTGGAATATGCTGTTTCCATATGGTCACCGAATCTCATTAAAGACATTGACAGACTGGAAAAAGTACAACGGCGAGCCACAAAACTGATTCCAAATATCAAAAATAAATCATACGAAAATCGACTAAAACACATGAATCTGTTTTCCCTAAAAAAGCGTAGACTCAGAGGTGACTTGATACAGGTCTTTAAGATTTTAAAGGGAATTGACAACATCAAAAGTGACAACATTTTCCTATTGAATGAGAATCAGACAAGAAACAATGGTCTCAAACTGTCCGGAAATTGATTCAATTTGGAAGTGGGTAGAAACAACTTTGTC